>NC_037683.1:2473355-2497258 GCF_003255815.1 Theropithecus gelada | reverse complement strand
GGCCCCCACCCTGAGACCCCCACAGCCACAACCACGGGCCCCCGCCCTGAGACCCCCACAGCCACGACCACGGGCCCTCGCCCTGAGACCCCCAGAGCCGCGACCACAGGCCCCCACCCTGAGACCCCCACCCTGAGACCCCCACAGCCACGACCATGGGCCCTGCCCTGAGACCCCGCCCACAGCCACACGATCATGGGCCCTCACCCTGAGACCTCCCACAGCCACAATGGCCCCGCCCTGAGACCTCCCACAGCTACTGTGGCCCCGCCCTGAGCCACCTCCGCCTCCCCCAGGCTCTTCCCCAGCCTCAGCATCACCACGGAGCTCACCCACCCTTCCAACATGCGCTTCATGCAGTTCCGCGCCAAGGACAGCTACTCTCTGGCTCTTTCCAAACTAGAAAAGGTGAGCAGCCCTGCCCCGTGCCAGCTGCCACCCCAGGAGCCCAGAAAGAGTGGGAGGAAGGGGCTCGGAGAAAGGGGGCCAGTGCCATGGGAGGCGGGGCTCCTGCCCCCTCCTGCTGGGGAGCTCAGGAGAAGCAGGGGGCCCAGCGTGGACAGGGGGCTCTTCATGGTGGAGCCAGGAGGTGGAGGCAGGGCGTTGCCCTGACCTCGTGTGGGGCACTGGGAATGTGGCCCGTAGCAGCTCTCCGTCTCCCTGAGCGGGGACCGGGCCCGGCCGTGTCTAGAGGCCAAGGCCATCTGTTGTGGGATGGTCAGTTGGTCAGAACCCCCGTAGGGAGCCCTCAGATTGGTGGTTCCACATAGTTGGGCCGGTAGCTCTTAGTACAAGTAACACACACAGCTGCGCCCTTCCAGACTCCTCCGCTGCCCCGGCCGCTATGCCCGACCTTGAAACAGGTTCACTGTAACCACTGCCTCCTTGTATTGACAAGGGACCGAGGGCCTGAGAGGGAAGGAGCCTGCCCCGGATCGCACAGTGTAGCAAGTGGCTGGGCCGGAACTGGCTTTCCACCCCGGGAGCTCCATGACGAGCACTACCCAGGCTCAGGTGTGGAACGCAGGGGCGCAGGCACTGTTGCTGTTGTCTAGATGTTTGGCTGACCCCAGCCCCACCCATTCCCCACCTGCTGAGGCTGGGGCAGCACCACCTTGTCCACACGGGGGCCGGCGCCCGGGCAGCCCTAAGCTGAGACCAGGGAGTGGGCACCTTGGTCAGAAGCAGCAATGCTGTCTGTTCCACACAAACCCCGAGCTCACCAGTCTGGGCTGATGTCCTCATTGGCGAGCTGCTGGGGCCTGCGTCGCTGGAGGAGTGTGACACCGTGGAGGAACTACTGAGCCAGGCCAGGCCTGACCACCAACACCAGGCAGAGGACACACACGGGCACTGCCTGCGACATGGACATGGCTTTGTCCCACCTGAACCTGATGGAGAGTGAAAGTGGCCAGCCACGGACCAAGAGCCCATAGGGATCCTGGAGTTGGTTCTGCCCCAGAGAGACGCGAGGAGGCCGGGCTGGTCAGCCACCAGGTCAATAGGGGCACCTGCCTCAGAGATGCCAGCCTGAGGCATAGGGGGACGCTCGGGCAGCTGGTCTCACCACAGGAGAGGGCTCTGTCTGCACTGCCCACCACCCAAGCCCACCCTATAGCCTGCCCTGCCCGGTGTCGGGAGCTCCTGGCCCCAGTCCCCGCTCAGCCGGCAGAGGCGTGTGCTCTGCAACGCGAACCGTGCAAAGGGAAGAAGTTTGCAGGATTCTGTGTTCAGGGGCCCAGCCGCTCCCCAGGGCTGGGAGGACTCTCCGGATCTGGAAGACTGAGTCTGACCCAGTGTGGACCGGGAAGCTGCCGTGCAGTCGGGGTCCAGGTAGTCATCCTGGTGCGGCTCCTCTGGCTTCAGCCTGGCACCTCTCTGTCCCGCAAGATGGCTTGAAGGTTGGGTCAGCAAGCACGCGGCCAACACGCTCCTACCTGCCTTCCCACCAGGCAGCCATCGCCAATTACCCTCCACCCGCTGTGGAGCCCCAGCTCCTTCCCCAGCTTCGCCGCCACCGGGGCCCTGTGCTGCCAGGGCGGGTGCAGCCAGCTCTCCATCTCAGGGCAGTGAACAGTCCTGGGCTCCAGCTCCAGTCATGTGGTTCTGCGGCAGTTGTGTGACAGGGACCAAGGAGAAGTCAGGGAGAAGTCCTCCAAGGAGAAGTCAGGACGCCAGCAAAGCCCCTGGAAGCAGCCGTGAGTTCCTCTGGGCTGACATGGTGCTGGGGTCCACGTGGGACAGACATCCTGGGCCCTGGGCGGGGCCAGGCATATACAGAGACGTGGGGCCAAGGGAAGAGAGGGCGCCGTGGACCACCTGACCCATCGCCCTCTGGAGAGGCTGGGATCTGCCTCCCTGGCATGCAAAGATTCTGTAGAAGGAACCAGGGGTCGCGTCTTCACCAGCCTGGGTGGCCTTGGCCCCAGCTTCCCCATGGGTCTCTCTGACAGGCCAGCATACGGTGACCTGCTTCCAAGAGGGACACCTGTGGCAGTTTCAGACCCTTATTTAAAAGACATTAGGTCGGGCGTGGTGGCTCAAGCCTGTAATCCCAGCACTTTAGGAGGCCGAGACGGGCGGATCACGAGGTCAGGAGATCGAGACCATCCTGGCTAACCTGGTGAAACCCCGTCTCTACTAAAAAATACAAAAAACTAGCCGGGCGAGGTGGCGGCGCCTGTAGTCCCAGCTACTCGGGAGGCTGAGGCGGGAGAATGGCATAAACCCGGGAGGCGGAGCTTGCAGTGAGCTGAGATCCAGCCACTGCACCCCAGCCTGGGCAACAGAGCGAGACTCTGTCTCAAAAAAAAAAAAAAAAAAAAATTAATGCCAATTTATTATTATAAAAATGTACATGTTTATTACATTATGTATCTTCAAAGAATACTGAAAGTAAAAAAAAAAAAGAAAAATTACCCCAAATCCCTGCAGCCAACATCTTCTACATCCAGGCACAGTGGAAGGATAAAGACAGGATTCCAGGCATGACTCAGGAAGGAAAAAGGGAGGAGGTGGAGATGGCATACAGGGCCATCGGTGAGATGCTCTGCCGGGCACGGCGGCTCATGCCTATAATCCCAGCACTTTTGGAGGCTGAAGCAGGAGGATCACTTGAGGCCAGAAGTTCGAGACCAGCCCAGGCAACATAGCAAGTCCCCATCTATACCAAAAATTTAATGGCCGGGCGCGGTGGCTCATACCTGTCATCCCAGCACTTTGGGAGGCCAAGGCGAACGGATCACCTGAGGTCAGGAGTTCAAGACCAGGTTGGCCAACACGGAGAAACCCTGTCTCTACTAAAGACACGAAAAGTAGCTGGGCGTGGTGGCACACGCCTGTAATCCCAGATACTTGGGAGGCTGGGGCAGGAGAATTGCTTGAACCCATGAGGCAGAGGTTGCAGTGAGCCAAGATTGTGCCACTGCTCTCCAGGCTGGGTGACAGAGTGAGACCCTGTCTCAAAAAACAAAGCAAAAGAATAAAACTATTATTAAGGATGCTGCTGGTGGGCTGACATGCATCCCCTCTTGAGGGCTGGCTCCGGAAGGTTCTCAGAGCCCCAGTGTGAGAGAGGAGCCTCCCCCACCGGTCCACCTCCCCCGCCGTCCACCTCCCCCGCCGTCCACCTCCCCCGCCGTCCACCTCCCCCGCCGTCCACCTCCCCCGCCGTCCACCTCCCCCGNNNCCCCCGCCGTCCACCTCCCCCGCCGTCCACCTCCCCCGCCGTCCACCTCCCACACCGTCCACCTCCCCCGGTCTCCAGCACCCAGGACTCCTCTGCCACTTCATTGCTTTCACATGGTCAGCTTGTGTGATCTCTCCTCACCAGGAGCCTTCCTTCAGGCTGGCTCTGCCCGCCCCGGGGCTGCACGGTGCCTGCCCTGCTCCCTCTGACCGGGGATCTTGTTCTCAGGAAGGGCTCATCCACCCCTGTGTGCTCCTGTCTTCGCTGTCACTTGTGAACGGGACCCGCTCAGCCCCTGCTGAAGCCCTCCTGTCCCTCCAGGGCCGCCACCTGCCCCTTCAGCAGCACAAAGAAGTGGGTTTCTCGTCCAGAAAGCAGGAGGAAATCTCTGGAAGGTCCTGAAACATCAGCTTTTTCCTTCCTTCCACGTCTCTCTCTGGCCCTGTCGTGGTTCGTTTCCTGTTGAGCGTTGTTCTGAGTAAAGGAAAAATTAAAATGGCAAGTCGTTCAGGAATTTCACGTTCATCTCCATGAAGCGCAGCTGGAATTCTGGATGCAAATCACCGTGATTGCAAACTGACACGCCCGTCGCAGCTCATCGCACCTGGTTCTTGCTCCAACAGCGGCAACGCCGCAGGAAACTAACTCCGCTGTGTCTCACGCCCCAGCCTTCCCGCCGGCCACTGAGTAAGGGCGGACCCAGAGGAAAAGGGGCTTCTGCCTGATTGTCCTGTCGCCGTCATTTCTTTTATCTGTGAATCGAGTTCTGGTTCCAGGGGGAAGTGTGGCCTCCGTGGGCGCACACGCCTGCCTGTGCACACTTGCTTGGAGGCCAAGCTCCAGGGCTGGGGCTGTCCGCTGAAGAATGGCCCGAGAGATGGCCACGGCCGAGTCCGGAACCCGTGGATGTACCATCTCACGTGGCAAAAGGGCCTCTGCAGATGGGATTAAGTCACGGGCCTCGAGATGAGAGATTCCCTTGGAGCATCCAGCAGGTTCACGCCATCAGGGTCCTTCTAGGGAGAGGCCGGAGGTCCCTGTCTGGTGGGAAGCAGCTGCACGGCCAGCTCAGAAGAGGGAAGAGGGAGCCACGAGCCAAGGCAGGCGGCCTCCAGGAGCTGGAAAAGGCGAGAGAAGGAGCCCCCCAGGTATCCAGAGGGAGCAGGGCCCTGCCCGGGCCTGGATCCAGCCAGAGACACTTCAAACTCCCTAAATCCAGAACCGGGAGAGAGGAGACAGGTGCCGTTTTAGCTGCTAAGTTTGCAGTCATTTGTTACGGGAGCCCCAGGAAACTCACACAGCGGGTCCATTGTGAGCCTGGAGCACCGGGACAGGAGGCCAAGGACAGCAGGCAGCCCGATGCTTGCTCCTCCTCAGCCCAGGCCCCACGCGCCCTCCGACACCACTTAAAAAACGCCAGGGCAGGAGAGGATTATCAGGAGGATCTGGAATTTCAGGATGGCAAGAGCAGGGCACCTGACCAAACGCAGTGCCTGTGGCAGCCGCCGGGAGTCCGTCTTCTCATCAGAGCCCCACATCACTGCTCCCGGGCTCTTGCCCTGACTGTGTCTGGGAAGATACAGCTGGTTCAGGCCTGCTGGTGTGTGCACACATGCAGACACACACTGTGTACACATACACCATGCACACACGTGCACACAGGTCCCACGCACACACATGTACGGTGCACACGTGTGCACACACACACAGTGCCCTCGCCTCCGTGGCTGCCGTGCCACTGAAGGGACCTCAGCACCAGCCCATCTGAGGCCCCTCCTTTCCCACAGAGGGAGCGAGAGAACGGCTCCAACCTGGCCTTCATGTTCCGCCTGCCCTTTGCCGCCGGCCGCGTCTTCAGCATCAGCATGTTGGACACGCTGCTCTACCAGGTCAGCTGGGAAGCAGCAGCAGGAGGGGGGCGCCTGGGTGGGACCCCCATCACGCCCTCGGCTCTGCAGCCTGGTCCCCACTCGGAGGGATAGGCCTCCCTCTGAACGACCTTCCCTGGATTCCAAGGAGACCTGTGGGCCCTGTCCCTGCCCCGGGGATTTCTGGGCCCTTTTTGACCTATGGGTGCCTGGCAAGTGCGTTTTCCTAGAAAAGGCGTTCCAGAACTCTGCCTGTGGGTCATGTGGTGCTTGGGTACCTGGTGGTTGTATGTGTGTGTGAGAGGGGCGAGCCTGTGGCCGGGGGGGTGTGGACCTGTGTCCTACGTCCATGCTCATGTGCCTCGCTGTGGCCCCCTCCCTCCCTGGCCAGTCCTTCGTGAAGGACTACATGATCACCATCACCCGGCTGCTGCTGGGCCTGGACACCACGCCGGGCTCGGGGTACCTCTGTGCCGTAAGTGCCCCCGGCCGGGCCGGGCTGGGGTGTGCCGGGCTGTCCCGAGTGGGTGGATGGGCACCTGCCCCTGGTTCAGTGGCTGGGAGGCTCTGGGTGCTGCCACCTGCCCCGGCCGACTCAGGGCTCCTGCCCTGCAGATGAAAATCACCGAGGGCGACCTGTGGATCCGCACGTACGGCCGCCTCTTCCAGAAGCTCTGCTCCTCCAGCGCCGAGATCCCCATCGGCATCTACCGGACAGAGAGTCACGTCTTCTCCACCTCGGAGGTTCTGGGGCAGCGCCTGTCCTGTGTGACCCACGCCATCCCCACCTTCCGGGGGCTGGGACCGTGGCAGCGCCTGTCCTGTGTGACCCACACCATCCCCACCTTCAGTGTCGGGAACTAGATCAGCTTTGCCCCTGCCGGCAGCTCTTTCCGTCTGGTCTGTGTGCCCACATGCAGTGCTTCCAGCTAGAGCAGCCACGACCCCTACTGGGGGCAGAGAGGCTCAGGGCAGGCTTGAGGAAGAAGATGGGCAGCCCCTGTGCTGCAGCCCACACAGCGGTGGGCACCGTGCCTGCCCGCCCTAAGTGTGTTCCATGCAGACCCCAGGCTGAGGCGGCGTGGGGGGGCAGGGGCACGCCCACAGGTCCCAGACTGTGCCTATTTCCTTTGCAGCCGCACGACCTCAGAGCCCAGGTAAGTACCCGCTCTGCGCCCACACAGCCTCTGCCGAACACCAGAGCATCGCAGCCTCACGTGGAGAAGCCTGCCAGGCCCCACCCACCCACCTACCCACCCACAGGGCCCTGGGGAAGCTGAGGCGGGAGTGGGTCCCGTGGATGTGTCGGCCCCAGCATGGCTCAGAGAAGGCTCTTGACAGTCACTCCCTCCTGCACTGGTGGGGGAACTGAGGCCTGGGGGAGTAGCCTGTGAGTTTGGACACCAGTTGCACCCCCGCCCCTCCCAGGCCCAGCCCTGGCTCCCCCAGGCCCCACCAAGGCAGGCAGCCCCATGCCCCTCTGGCCTGACCATCCAGCCCCCAGCCTCCCAGGCCTTTCTGAAGGTGCCGCCCAGGTGGGGGGCGCCCCGCCTCTTCCCAGCACCCCACACCCCACACCCCACAGGCCCTGGCACCTCACATTCTCCCGGTTCGGGGCCTCCGAAGGGTGTGTTTGCAAGAGGGACCAGGGCCCATCTGCAGATGGAGAAGTTGACACGCAGAGGGGGTGACCCCCCAGGGCAAGGCCAAGATGTCCTGGGGTCCAGATGGGTCCCCAGCCGGACCCACAGAAAGAAGGGCCCAGAGAGGTGAAGGGAGCTGCCCTCAGTAGCCTGGCGAATCCCTTGACCAGGCCCGGGCAGGGCGGGTGGCCCAGCAGTCTGAGCTCAGAAGGAAACCTCGGACCAGGCACGTTCTTTCCAGAGGAGGGAGGCACATGCACCCTGGGGTCTGTCCTCGTCCTCTTCCCTGACACGCCCAGCCACTCCCACGCGGGCCCCAAGCCCCAGAGCCCACACCTCCTCCTAAGCCCCTGCCCCTCCCAGCAGCCTCACCCCTCCCCGCCCTACCCAGTCCCAGATCTCGGTGAACATGGAGGACTGTGAGGACACACGGGAAGCGAGGGGGCCCTGGGGCTCGCGCGCCGGCACCGGAGGCAGCTCCCACGGCCGACACACGGGCGGCAGTGACCCCGCGGAGCACCGGCTGCTGCGGCATAAGAGTCTGCAGTGGGCCCGGAGGCTGAGCCGCAAGGGACCCAAGCAGGCAGGCCGGGCAGCGGCCGCGGAGTGGATCAGCCAGCAGCGCCTCAGCCTGTACCGGCGCTCTGAGCGCCAGGAGCTCTCCGAGCTGGTGAAGAACCGCATGAAACACCTGGGCCTGCCCACCACCGGCTACGGTAAGGGCGCCCGGTGTGGGTGGGGGCAGGACGGACAGACTGGGCCAGGAACAGTCGGCCATGGCATCCCGGGGCCTGGGCCATCCTGTCAGTCAGCCTTTCTGGCCACGCGCTGCCTGCCCCTACTGTGGGGTCAGCTGTGGGCACCACCACCACGGCCCAGCAGAGATCCTGTGCAGAGGAGGGTGGAGGAGGGGAGTGGCCATGGCCCACCCTGGTACTGGGAGGCCACAGGACCCTATGGCATCGCTGGTGCTGAGCCCCATAGGGAGGCACTCTGTCCCACTGCCCTGAGGCCTCAGTTTCCCTCTCTGCCAAATTAGAGACAGGAGCTGGCTGAACCCTTCAGCCAGGGGAGGCAGCTGTAGGGTGGAGAGGGCCAGGCTGGGCTCCCCGAGTCAAGGGCATCAGTTAGTGATGGGCCAGCAGGCTGCAGCTAGTCCTGCTGGACAGCGGATACCCAGGGCCCCTGAGTTCTCACAGAGGACAAGACTGTGTTGGGGACCGCCTCCCGGAGCCCCCAGCCCTCCCAGCAGCCAGGGTAGGGGGGACCTTGTCTTTGGGGAAACTACTGGGGGAACAGCCCATACCAGGACACACCTCTGTCCACCATGGGCTTGCTGCCACTCCCACGGCACAGCCCCTCCTGCGGTCCAGGGAGCCCGGTGTCCGTCTTTAGCAACAGATCCACACAACCCCGTCTCTCTGCGCCTTGTGGTGGGAAATGTGCTTGGGCTTGGGGACCCTACATGCCCTGCCTGGCAAGGAGAGAAACCCATCCCTTCCCTCCCTCTAGAAACGCTACCTCCATTGATGAGGCCACGGGCCCCAGCTCCCCGGCACTGGGCCGCTGCCCAGTGACATCCACCCCTGGGCCGTGTCAAGGCTCCATCCTCCCTTTGTTCCATCTCGGGGACATGCCCGATGCTCAGGACTGCCTCTGTCCCTTTGGGGTGCCCGGTCTCCCAACCCTGCTTCCTGCGTCGGTCACCTGGGTCAAGGTCTTAAGTCCCCTGAGCAGAGTCAGAAGCTCAGGGCTGGCCTAGGAGCTGCTCACAGGTCACTGGGCTGGGCCGGCCTGTGGGCCCGAAGGAGACTCAGAGGCCCATGAAGACCTTTCCCGGCCCCCAGCCCCGTGGGCGCTGTGGAGGACGCCCCCCTGTCCCTGCCTTGAAGCTTCCCTCCATCCCCACAGTGTCCCTGTCCCGGGAGGGGCTTCATGCCCTTTCAGGGGGGGCTCCCAGGGCTGAGAGGGGTGCCCAGCGTTCGTGTTCGTGGCCCCCCTTTGACTGTTGGCAGAGGATGATCCAGCCCGGTCCGGCCACCCCCAGAGCCGGTGCCTGCCTCTGCGACCGCTGCCTGCCCCCAGAGCTTGGCAAGGGAGGAGCAACTGCGTTTCTGGTGACCGACTCGCTTCCGGTGGCTGGCGCTGGCTGCAGGTCCTGGGGTGGCCGGCCTCCCGTGCAGCTGCCCCCGCACCCGCCCGCTGTGCCGGCCGCCCGCACCTCGCTTGCTGACACACTCTCTCTCTCTGTTTCTGTCTGTGCCTCTTTCTGTGTGTTCTGTAGAGGACGTAGCAAATTTAACAGCCAGTGATGTCATGAATCGGGTAAACCTGGGATATTTGCAAGGTAATTCTGCTCTGGCGGGTGCCAACTGCTGCACCACAGGGCTCACCAACCTTTCGCCACCAGCAGCCTTGCCGTGCCCCGTCCCGGCCAGGCAGGTGGACGGGAGCTGTGAGAGCACGTCCCAGTTGTCAGCCCAGGCAGCCCTGTTGGGCAAAGCCTCGCATGTTGACAGTGTCCCCTGGCTGGGCGTTGAGGACGGGCCTGAGGCTGAGGTCCGGGGCTTGTGCTGGTCAAGGTGCTGTTGGCCGCCAGGCAGAGTGGCAGCTGCCCAGCTCTCGGGCTCACTCTGGTGCTTCTCCTGCTTTGCTGTTTAAGATGAGCCCTGATGGGACCAGTAGGCCACCCTGGCCTACAACCAGCCCCTCCCTGTGGCTGGCCCCACAAGCGGTCTGAGGACCCTAAGCCCCTCTGCTCTCAGGAAGCACCCACATGGTCCCAAGCCAGGGCCCCGGGAGGAACTCGGTGAAGCCTGGGCTGGACGCAGGGGTGGGGAGTCCAAGCCGCTAGGAGTGGGCAGGCTTTGTGGCTGCCCAGGCGAGGTGGATGGTAACCTTCATCCCCCAGCTGGGGCTCCACGAGGGAATTCTTCCTGCTCGGCTGGGGCAGAGCCGCTCCACACCCCATTCTCTTCTGGGTGCTCAGCCGCCCAGCACCCCGTTTCCTCCAAGAACATGCTGTGCCCCGTCAGTGCTCAGAGCAGAGTCCCGGCCGGGGCGCTCCCCGGGGTCCTGGCAGCCTCAGGGGAGCTCAGACCCTGTCCCCGCTGCCACCCCTCCCTACAGGGGAGGGGCTTGAAGGGCCTCCTGAGCCCAGGCAGGTGTTAGCTCGGGAGGGACATGTTTGCCAAGATGGCCTTGCAGCTGGAGGCAGGGCCAGGCCTGGAGCAGCCACGGAAGTAAAGCGTCGGCCTCTCCCGGTTCCGTGCTTTTCCCTACGATGGCGCTTATGGAAGACCCTCGCTCTGCCGGGCACTGTGGCGCTTGGACCCGCAGCTAGTGGCCTTCATGAGTGAGACGCCTGCATTTCCCGCTCCCCTCACCCGCCACGGCTTCCTGCGGCTCCTGCTGCGGCTCCAGGGCAGGCGCGGCCACGGCAGGCTTGGGGGTCGAGGGCTCACAGGACTCACGCGGCACTCGGCCTACATGCCTGGGACAGTGAAGGTGCTGGGGCTTTGGGGCTCGCGGGCTGCACCCCGCTGTTTGGATTCAAGCAGATCCTAGGCCAGGACGTGGAACAGGAAGAGTCACTGTCTTTGCAGGGAGGGTGGGCAGCATCCTGGGGCCCCTCCAGTGTGCAGCCCCCACCCCACACACACAGCAGGAGGAGCCACCTCAGCCCCGATACACAGACCCCGTCTGCACGCCGCCTCACGGCTGCCCTGGGGGTAGGCACTAGTTACTCCCAGTTTACAGAGGAGGAAACTGAGGCTCGGGTGGCGGCAGCTCTGGCCCGGCGTGGGGGATTCAGGCAGGAGTGACCGTGGATGCCAAGGGCCAGGGCTCTGGAAGTTCTGGGGCCTGCAGTGTCAGGAAGTGGGTGAGGAGCAGAGGTACCACTGAGGCCTGGAGTGAAGGTTGGAGGGTCTGGGTGGAGGCGTCAGGTAGCCCTGGGGACCAGGGGTGAGGTGGCCCCGCCCCAGGACATTCACCAGAAGGGCCAAAGCCAGCCCCTGCCTCGCCCCAGGCCCCCAGGCACACCTGCTGCCAGCCTTCACCAAACACAGTGGACACGCGAAGCTAGTCCTCTGTGCCCATCCTGGGCAGCCAGGACCAGTGCCACGTGACTGACCACAACCCAGCACCTGGCGCTGCAGCTGGGACCCAGCGTCCCCACCCACCACCCAGCCCAGCCTGGCTCAGCCCAGCTACGTGCTCTGCTCGCTTCAGAAGCGTGTGGTCCAGGCAGTGCCTGCTGGAGTGAAACGAGCTAGTAGCCCCTTGTTCTTGGTGTCCCACTGGGTGCTCATCACAAAGCCAGTCAGGCAGCGGGGGCAAGTACTTACTAGAGCCGCCCACACCACCACTCCCTGTACCACCTGCCATGCGGCCACCCCAGAGGTGTGTGTGGGCACAAGTGGGGGAGGGTGTGCCTCCCTGCACAGCCTCAATGTGAGGCCCCTGGGCCTCTACCAAAGGCCTGGGGGAAGACCCTGCCATGGGTTTTGGGAAGAGAGCCAAACAGCTGTGAGGGGCAGGTGTCAGGCTGTCCCATCCCGCAGGCATGGACACAGGAGCTGGCACCAAGTGACCTGCCGCCGTGTGTGAAAGGCCCGAGGCAGAGCTGTCCAGGTCACTCCCCAGGTCCTAGCCTGTGCCCCCGCCTCCCTGGCAGCAGCTGTGCTCACACTGTGGGACCTCTGAAGCCCCTACTGCAGGGGGACCAGCATGGCCCCCACCTGGCTGGCCAGCAGCGTCCCTGACTTTTCTCAGGGGCCATGGCAGGGCTGTCCCAAGGGGAGAGGACGGGCAGAGAGAAGGGAATGGCGGCAGCCAGGGTGGAGGCTCCCTGGGGTTCCCGTGTCCTGGGTCACCTTTGTTCTCTGTCCTTGGAATCCTGCAACAGGAATCCAGGAGGTTCCCTGAGACACCGTCAGTGGATAAACTGAGGCTACAGGCCCTTCCCTCCCGGCCAGTGAACCCAGGGCCACTGCTGGGATGGTGGGTTCTCCCTCCCTGTGCGTGGCCCGGCGGAGACTGTGAGATGACAGGCGGTGTTTCTCCAGGACTGTTTTCACCCCATGGGACACATCCGCACTCCCACGCCATGAGCCAGACGCCAGGCTGTCTCCCATGAGGGGCAGGGCCGTGTTCTCAGAGGGATGAGCTGGGGGCTGTTCTAAGCTGATGCCACTTGGGACTTAAGTCTGAAGCAAAGGGCTGAGCACAGCGAGTGGGAGTGGCCTGCCCAGGCCCAGGGACGGTGGCAGCTGCAGGGCCCTGTGGGAGGGACGGGGCTGAGCAGCCTCTGGAGGCCGAGGTGGGTGTGTGTGAATGTGGAGGATGGCATGCAGGTGTGTATACGAGTGAGTGTGCAGGGGTCTGTGGATAGCATAGGTATGGGTGGCTGTGAAGATCTGTGCAGATAGACACAAATGTGTGTGGGATACAGAGGTGAATCTGCAGGTGTGTAGGCGTGTGCGTGTGTGCACAGGTGTGTGCAGGTGTTAGGTGTGTATGGGGGTTGGGGTGTGTAGTTCTGTGTGGGTGTGTGCACAGGTGTGTGCAGGTGTAGATTAAGGCATGCATGCATGTGAGGTGAAGACATGTCTATTGGTAGACATAGGTGTGTGCTGGTGTGTACAGGTGTGCTTCGTGCCTCTGCTCAGGCCCACCCCTTTGCTGTGATGCCACCTGGCACCGGAGGGGGGTGCAGGTCGGAGCTGGCTCCCGGCTGCCCTCCTGGCTGCCCCCTGCCCAGTGTGGGGATGGGCCCTGGCTGGGCTCACCAGGATGAGGTGCTGGAGCAGAATGGTCAGGAAGGCCGGAAAGATTCAGCTCATCCTGGAGCCCCCACACCTCCGGGCCCCTGCGGAGCTGGGAGGGGGAGGGCTGGGGAGTGACGTCTGCCCGGCTGTGTCCTTTGCAGACGAGATGAATGACCATCAGAACACCCTCTCCTACGTCCTCATCAACCCTCCGCCCGACACGAGGCTAGAGCCCAGCGACATTGTGTGAGTAGCACCTGCGGGCTGGGTGGAGACCCCCCGAGCACCAGGTGGGCACTGGGGAGACGAGGCCACAGGCACCACAGTGGGGCTGCTGGGCAGGGGCTGCCTGGCCCACGTCCACTCCAGGGTCCCCTCTGCCCTCCCCCAGCTATCTCATCCGCTCCGACCCCCTGGCTCACGTGGCCAGCAGCTCCGAGAGCCGGAAGAGCAGCTGCAGCCACAAGCTATCGTCCTGCAACCCCGAGACTCGCGACGAGACGCAGCTCTGAGCCAGCCCTGCATGGAGCTCGGGCCACCAAGCCCAGAGCTTGGTGGGTCCTCAGGAAGGATGTGGAGGAGCGTGTGAGGACACAGTGGCACTAGCGTGACCCTGGGGATGCCACACTCTGCTCACCGTGGCTCCTGGGACTCCACCCTGGAAAGGAGTGCCTCGTGCGGGGGGAGGGCCAGCTCACCCTCGGGTACCTGCAGGCTAGTGAGGAGAGTTTTTTTAACCTATTTTTACAGACCGATGCAGTCCACGTCTCTTTACACAGATGTACCGTAACTCGTGACCAGGGCTGGCTGGGAGGGCAACGCGGGGACCAGACGCCCCACAGGGCCGAGCCCAGGCTGTCCTGGAGGGTGGGGCTGGCTGGGGTGCATGGGGAGGGGAAGAGAACCCAGGAGCCTTGCGTGGGCCACACCCAACTCAGAGCCAGCCTGAGCTTTCATGGCCAAGCGGCCTCACTTCCTTCCAGCCAAGGCCTGGGGCCCGGGGCTGCCGTGCTGCACTCTGTGGGGCCGGTGAGGGGCACCCTCTGCTCTTTGCTGTCCTGAGTCCCTTCTGGAAGTCAGAAGCAGCAAAGGGCCCGGGGAAGCCGGGCGTGTGTGAGGGGTGCATCCCCAGGTGCCCCAGAGGGCCCTGTTGCCAAGGACCTTTCTGAAGGTCACGAGCAGAAATGGAAGACGCCATTTCCTCTACTTCACACTGAACTTTCCCGGCCACGGCGTCTGGGCGGCGTTTGGGTGGAAGATGGTGCATTTCCACGGACCGTTTTACACTTACCTTTTAAAGCAAAGCCTCGTTTTCTAAACCCCTGACTTGTGAAGCACAATTCAGCCTCCGGGCTGGGCCATGTGGAGGGGAGAGGACCTTCTTAGCAAGGCGAGATCCTGGGCGGCGGCTGACATCGGGAGCGTCGCCCTGCGTCCTTTGCTGCTGGTTCCTTACTGGTTGGTACGGTCAGTGCTGGAACCTTCTATTAAACGGATGCATTCTGGAGGCATGAAGTTACAAGTTGCCCCGCTCGTGGTTCCAAGGCTCTCACCCCTCCCAGCCACCCCATTTTAAGGGTTAGAAACACCTGCTGGGGTCCCCACCCCAACCCCACAGGCAAGCTCCCATTCCCCAGGCACACCAGGATAGTCCTTCCAAAACTCGGGAACCAAATTGTATTTGGCTACTGGTGACGGTAGCCAGGAAACCCGTCTGGTGGTGGGGGTCCCAGAGTCCAGGAGGGCTCTCTGGTGAGCTGCCCATCAGCCTCACCCCTGCAGCCAGGCGTGTCCCTGGGGTGGGTACAGAGACCCCAGGCGCTGCCCACAGTGGCACAGAACTCATCTGAGGTCAGCAGCTGCTGGGGATCCCCTACACTGGGGGTCAGGGCTGCCCGAGGCAGGGATGTGTGTGTACCTCACCACATTCATTTCAGGGTACCCCAAGAGACTGAGGTGCAGCCCCTCCCCGGTGTCAGGGCAAACAGCACAGCTGCTAGAGGGGCCGGCCCTGGCCACACGACTAGCTAGTCCCTTACTCCTGGCCTGCCTGGAACCCTCCTGCTCAGAAGGTGCCCACTAGCCCTCGGTGGGGGACAGAGCCAGATATGGGTGGTCAGGAAGAGGCTGCGTGGATTCAGGGGGCCAGAAAGTCCCGGGACCTTGATGGAGTGGCAGGGGTTGATGTTGGGCTAGAGTGGCCAGAGCCTGTCCCAGCAGGGCTGGGGTCTATCAGGTTCCCGGGATCCAACCAGCGGGCATGCCCTGCCCTGCCCTGCAGTCACCCTGCAGCAGGCAGGTCCAAGCCTGCCTCACCTGGGCGGCTTCTCGTGTCACCCACACCCTGGCCCCCAGGCAACAGGGGCTGCACAGCCCCTGCAGGGAGGAGAGGGGAGAAAAAAGCCGGCCTGGCGGCTGGGATGGGAGGGCCACAGCCCCAGTGGTGGCGGGAGAAGCTATAGCTCCTGGAACCCCACACTGGGAAGAACTGGCCTCTAGGAGGCACCATGGGGGAGTCACATGACTTGCTGGGGATTGACTTGCGATGTGGACGGTGTTCCTGGAGTCCCTTGTGGCCACTCCACCACCGGGAGGCCGGGAGGCCTCTTGGCCTTTGAGCCTCTCTCCACGGGTGAGTGGAGTCCCCCAAAGAGGGCTGGGGGCTTGCTGCCCAGGCGGGGCTGGGTGGGCACTTTGGGGCTCGGAGAACATCAGTGGTCCGTTCCCTCCCGCACGTCGGCGGCAAGTGGCAGCATGTTCATAATCTCCAGTAGCGAGGCCACTTCAGGTCCGGCCCTGGACATCCGAGGAGGAGGCGGGCAGTCCCTGCTCCTTCACTAACCGCAGAGGATGCCAGGCCCGAGGCCCCCTGCTCTGCCCGGAGCTCATGCAGGCAGCCATGGACACAGGTGGCACCCAGCGCCCAGCGGCCTGTGAATCCTCCTGTGGGCAAGGCTGGGAGCCAGGGGCTGGAACCAGGCAGGTCCATGACTGTGAGATGCCAGCTGCCAGCCCAATAAAAGCTGCCTGAAGCATCTGGAACCTTCTGTGCTCTCCTTGGCCTCCATGTTCTTCATCTGCGGGTTTAGGGAGTACCTGGGGCACCTCTCTGCTTGTCCCGAGCCCACTCACCATCAGCCCCGGCTGGCACAGTCAGACATCAGGAAGGTGGGTCCCTGGTCCCCCAGCCGTCCTCGTCCACCATCACTTCTCCCAGCCTCATGTCCGGCTGACCCATCAAAGGTCCCCCTGCAAAGCCTACAGCAAGTGAAGCAGGATCTGAGCAAAGGTTGAGGAACTGAATTCCCTAAGTCATCACTGCCTAGAATGCGCTAAAAGAATTTGTTTTAATGCTTTACGGTAGAATTATTTGAAACACACAAAATTAGTGAGAAACCTGCTATTTTCCTTATTCCTTTTGTTTGTTTGTTTGTTTTAATTTTCCTTATTCCTCATCCATCTAAAAATAACCTGTTTGGGCAGGGCGCGGTGTCTCATGCCTGTAATCCCAGCACTTTGGGAGGCCAAGGCAGGTGGACTGCTTGAGCCCAGGAGTTTAAGATCAGTGTGGGCAGCCGGGCGCGGTGGCTCACGCCTGTAATCCCAGCACTTTGGGAGGCTGAGGCGGGCGGATCACGAAGTCAGGAGATCGAGACCATCCTGGCTAACATGGTGAAACCCTGTCTCTACTAAAAATACAAAAAAATTAGCCAAGCATGGTGGCAGGCGCCTGTGGTCCCAGCTACTCGGGAGGCTGAGGCAGGAGAATGGCATGAACCTGGGAAGCAGAGCTTGCAGTGAGCCAAGGTTGCACCACTGCACTCCAGCCTGGGCGGCAGAGTGAGACCCTATCTCAAACAAAAAAAGAAAAAAAGAAAAAAGAAAACTGCTCAAAATCAGAATACTAACAGTGTATTGGGTGACTCTCGCTTACGGGTGAGTGAAATATAAGAGCAACATTAAAAGGGACAGGTGGGAGGAAGCGGGGGTCATCAGTTACAAGTTACCATGTGACCTGAGAAGCAACACAGTGTAACTTACAGGTGGATTTGGATTAGCTGCAAACTCTACAGCAACCACTAAAATATATATACTTATTTTTGTTTTTTTCTCTATCTGAAAGTGTAATTGATATGCTACAAAAGAAAAGACTATGGAATCATATAAAATGTTTAACTGAAACCAGAGAAAGCAGAAAACAAAGGGAGATAGAAACTAAGACCAAGGGCAACAAATAGAAAAACAGTTACGAATGTGGCAGATGTTAATCCCACGAAACCCATTATCACATTACATGGCAATGCATTGGTCTAAATATACCAATTAAAAGACAGAGACTGGCCAGGCACGGTGGCTCACACCTGTAATCCCAGCACTTTGGGAGGCCGGGACAGGCAGATCACCTGAGGTCAGGAGTTTCGAGACCAGCCAGGCCAACATGGTGAAACCCAACTCTACTAAAAATACAAAAATTAGCTGGGCGTGGTGGCGGGCACCAGTAATCCCAGCTACTCGGGAGGCCGAGGCACAAGAATCACTTGAACCTGGGAGGAGAAGGCTGCAGTGAGCCGAGATCGTGCCACCGTGCTCCAGCCTGGGCGACAGAGAAAGACTTCGTCTCAAAAAAAAAAAAAAAGATGGAGACTGGTAGTGGATTTGTCAAGTCCCCAAGTTATGGAGAGTCACATGACCAGCACATCAGCCCAGCTTCAGCAGTCCTCAGCCCTGTCCTCCTCCACCTCGCGCACACACCTCAGGCCTGGATGTGTGTCCAGGCTGGAGGGCTTTAAAGAGACCCCTCGGTGGCCCATGGTTTTACAGCAGGCAGTGTGGCCAGCCAGCTCCCCGCAGCCCCAGCTCCTGGAGGGCCCCTGGGGACAGGAAGGTGTCCCACTCAGCAAACAGATGCTCTCTGTTGGAGACGTCCAACCTGGTCAGGTGCGCAGGCTGCAAAAGGCACCCACGGCAGGTGGCACAGCTAGTTGGAAGCCAGGAAGAGCTCCTCCAGGCAGGTACCTGCTGGAAGGTGCCAGGTGACAGGTGGGTGATGTAGTTGCCCGAGGGCGCATGTACCTCATTCGGTGGGAAAACTGAGGCACGGCCCCTTCATGGCCATGCCGCCAGCCAGGTATCCAGGCATTGCCTACCATGATCAGCCCCTGCAGTGACCCCAGGTCCCAGAAAGCTGCCGTCTCCGCCCCACAGCTGCCTGGATGGTTGTGTGTGAGGGCCAGGCTCCAAAGGCCACCACCTTGCCTGCGTGGAAGGTCCAGAGGACCTGTGAGGAGCACTGAGGCACGGCCACTGCAGAGCAAGGGCTTCTCTGTGAGCAGAGGAGTCAGGCAGGACCGAGGACAGAGGACACTCAGAGAGCAGCCGGCCCAGCCCCTCCACTTGCCCTGGCATTCCTGAAAGCAAGCTGCAGGGGGGCCACAGGGCACCAGGGGCAGTCCCACGGAGCCCCCAACTCACACACTCTGTCTACTGCTGTGACTCCCAGGCCGCCCCAGAGGACAGCAGCCAGGAGCCCTCCTGACCTCCGAGGAGCCCAGATCCCCAGGGGACTGACAGCGGCTTGGCCTCCTGTCTGCTGAGCACTGCCAAGCCTCAGCCCCAACGGCGGAGCTCTGCACTCTCCCAGGATGCCAGCTCCCATCCAGCTGTTCCTGGGCCGCTGCCCTCAGCTCAGCCCGCCCTCTGGCACCACCTCCACACGTGAGCTCACGCTCTCTTTCTCTTCCCCTCTGAGTAGCTGAGCTTCTCCAGCCTTCCCCACGTGCCGTCCTCTCTTCCTCACCCCACTCCCAGCACTCCCCAAAACGCACCCTGAGTCAGGCTGACTCCTGGCCACTGAACCCGAAGGGTGCTGCTGGTTCTCACCTCACGTGACCTCCACGGGACACTCACCCCACCCGCCCTCCGCAGAGTCTGTCTTGGTGCTCCTGACTGTCCTCACGCGGCCCCAGACTACTGAGGTTTGCCGGTGCTGACCCGTCTACCAGCCCCTCCAGAAGTCCAGCCCCACTCAAGCCTGGAAACTCATCAGCCCACTCCACACTCCAAGTGGCTGTCCTGGGGGCACCTCCACTCCCCGTGTCCAAGCCGATCCGTCTGTCACACCCTCGAGACCCCATGTCCTCCTCGGTGTCCCCCACCCACACCCTGAGGCCACCCGCTGCTCTCACACAGGCACTAGGGGGTGCCTCTGCCCTCTGTTCTCTGCTCCCCAAGCAGCCTCTGCCCTCCCCGGCATTGCCCCAGCCGGGAAACCCACCCCTTCCTGTGCCTTGGGCCCTCTGTCTGTTCTCTGTAACCAGAGCTGACCTTCGTCTACCCTGCCACTGTCTAAAATCCTGGGGTGCATGACAATACAGTCCTAAACTCTGAGAGTGGCTGTGAGTTCCTCCTGGGGTGGGCCCTGGGGGCTTGGCCACAGCCCCTGGCACCCAGGATGTTCATCAAAGACACTGATGGCTGCTTCGGACCAGGCTTTCTTTCAGGCATGCGTCAAACATGGCCACCCCTGGAAGGCCCTGGGAACAGCCTGACCCTGGCCATGCTCCGATCTCCATCCCCACAGGAGCTGTCCACAGCAGGCCCTGCCCTGTCCCTCGGTTCTTTGCTGCAGCCAAGACCGGCCCTGCAGAGCACTGCGTGCTGCAGGCAGGACAGGTTTGCAGGAAGCAGCCCATGGTAGCACCTCCACACACCAAAACACCAGCTCTGCGCTGCAGCCTCCAGTACCACCTGCCCAGGCAGCATGCATTGTCCCCACCTCCCACTGCCCTCCACCCACCCTGCTCGGGCCCTGCTGGGTGGTGGACAAGCCTGCCCGGTCTCAACCTCTTCTGAGGCTGTGCCTCCTCCTCCCTGAGGACACCCTCCTGCCTCCTCCTGCCCCTCTGGGGCCCGCACGCTCCAGTGCCTCGCCTCTAACTTCCATCCTTAAGTCGTGAGCCGCACCTCCTCTCTCCACCACCCCTCCATAGTGCCACAGCCTCAGGGTCACATCTCTGTACTATCCATGAACTGCAACGCCCCCCAAATGCCGTGAATTAATGCAAAAGCCACCCCTGGCTGGGACCCCTGTCTCCAACCCTGCATCACACCCAAGAGCACACCCAGCCCTATTCCAGAACAAGTGAATGAATGAATGAGTGAATGAGTGAATGATGAGTGAATGAGTGAATGAGTAAATGAGTGAATGAGTGAATGAATGAATGATGCGTGAATGAATGAGTGAATTAATGAATGAATGAGCAGAAGGACAAGTGAATGAGCAGAAGGACAAGTGAATGAACAGATAAGTGAGTGGAGGAGTGGGTGAGTGTATGGTCATTCTGCTCAAAATACAAAGTTCCAAAGGCCAGATGGCAGCTTGTGGCCAGGGTCCTTGACAGTGTGGCCCTGATTATTCCTTACAGTCTGGTCCTCCATCCCCCACCACCATCTCCCAGCCTGAGAAGGCCACCACTCTAGTAACAGAACAGTGAGCAGCAGGCACTGGCCGTGATTCCCAAGCCACCTGCCTGCAGCCACCTCCCTTGGGTGGCAGCTGCCGTGGTCCTGCTCAGTCCACCATCATGTTGCCACTTGGCCACCCAACTGGCCCAGACTTCCACGGATGGTGCTTGCAGTAGGACTCGCGGGTCACAAGATGGCAGTAGGACTCGCGGGTCACTTAGCCCAGAAGGCACACCCACTGCCCTGACCATCAGTCCTGGGACTTCCCATTCCTGCATCCTTCCACAACCAAACACCTGCCCAGACCAGCTCCTCTGACCTCCTGTGTCCTGCAGCGATGGAGGCAGAGGATGAGAAGTCACAGACAGGCGGTACCCACACAGAAGCTGGGCCCTCAGGGAGAATGCCCAGTCACTTCCAGCCACCCGCTCAGCTTCCACTTGCTGCTTGGTCCATCGACGGCTCTCCCTTCCTGCGCGTGTCAGTAGCAAAGCCTCACTCTACCACACAGTCCTACTGTCCCATCCCCTCACTTCCCCCACGACCTTTATCCCTCTGAGCACTCGCAGGGGATTCACTCTGCCCGGTCCTGGCAGCTCAGTTCTCCTAAGGTTCACGCAGGAGGCCCCTGAATGGTCATCACCCCAGGACATGGCCCCGGGGACCTCGGGTCAGCTCAGTTCTCCATTTCTCGCTCATAGTTCTCAGGAACGACTGCAGCCTGTGCTGGGAGTGCCACATCCTCAGATGGGAGGGGCTGGCTGGACAGTCCCCCTGGAAGCAGGACATCCTTCCAGGCTTTAGCCCAGTGAATAACGTCACCCTGGGGCATAAAACCCAGGGCGGCTGCTTTTGGGGGCTGTTCAGCTGCAGTGTAAGTGGGGCACACGCAGAGGAGACTCTGTCCTCCTCAGGCAGTTTTCCTGGGCCTGGGGGACAGGCTTGTGATGAGTCTGAGGCTTCTGTTGCCCTTTGCTGCCTGTCTATGAGTCATACGCCTGTTCATGCAGCTTGTGTGTGTGTGGGGGGGTGGTGTTCTATCTCACCACAATCAGACTAGTTGGTAATCAACACACAGCAAACCTGTTTTCCAATCCCCACCACACAGATGAGCAAACAAGGCACGGACAGATCTGTCACTGGGCCGGTGTCTAGCTGCAGAGGGAACCGACGTTCAGTCCACGCTCACCACCTGCCGTGAGCCAGTGGGCCCTCCGCTGTCACCCTGCCAGGAGCCCCTCAGGAGCCTGAGCTCCTCAGCATCTCACACTCCTTGGCTTCTGCGAAGACTTCTTCATCACCTCCCAACCAACCCTGGTCAATTCTTTGGGTCTGGAAAAGGTCCTGCCCAGTCCACCTGCCTGACCTTCCTCCACCAGCCTGCAAAGCTCAGACACACCGGGCCGTGTGCTCAGCG
Source organism: Theropithecus gelada (assembly GCF_003255815.1). Classification (NCBI taxonomy): domain Eukaryota; kingdom Metazoa; phylum Chordata; class Mammalia; order Primates; family Cercopithecidae; genus Theropithecus; species Theropithecus gelada. The sequence goes on along the minus strand of NC_037683.1, from coordinate 2,475,407 downwards.
CCGCACGTCCAGCCCACAGCACCTCACTCCACGGGTGCTTCCAGTACACACTTAGGGATGACCAGGAGAAACGCAGACTTGCCACATGCCGCGGACCCAGGGACGTGATGCCCCAAGTCCTGGGGAAGTGAGGCAAGGGCACTGGCCTTTGTGACTCCTTCCATCTCTAGAAATCACATTATAAAATTATTAAAATGACTGACAGAGTCGCCGGCACCCACTTCATTATTTTGCTTCATGACTAACATAGGCAACTCTATTCCTTGGATGGCTTTCAAATATTTCACTTTTTATTTGAGACTAGGTTTAGCTCTGTCGCCCAGACGGAAGTGCAGTGGTGGAGTCACAGCTCCCTACAGCCTCAACCTGCTGGGCTTGAAAGATCCTTTTACCTCAGCCTCCCGAGTAGCTGGGACGACAGGTTAAGTGCCACCAAGCCCGGCTAATTTTTGTATTTTTGGTACAGATGTGGTTTCGCCATGTTGCCCAGACTGGTCTCCAATTCCTGGGCTCAAGCAATCCTCCCACCTCAGTCTCTCAAAGTGCTGGGATTACAGGTCGAATATTTCATAATAAAAAACAGAAATCCCGCGAGGTCCACCTACCTTTGGCAATGTCGCTCTCCAAGCAGGGGACGTGCTGCCTACACGCGACCTCAACGGTGTCCCTCAAAACCACAGGTGGACGTCCTATCCCTGGTGACGTCTGTTATGGGCTGAACGGTGTCCCCCAAACCCACAGGTGGACGTCCATTCCCTGAGGATGTCAGAATGTGATTGTCTTTGGAGACAGGGCCTTTAAAGAGATAATTAAGTTAAAAAGAGGCCACCGGAGTGGACCCTAATCCAATCTGACTGGTGTCCTTATAAGAAGAAGAAATTAGGCCGGGCGCGGTGGCTCACGCCTGTAATCCCAACACTTTGGGAGGCCGAGGTGGGTGAATCACGAGGTCAGGAGATCGAGACCATCCTGGCTAATACGGTGAAACCCCGTCTCTACTAAAAATACAAAAAATTAGCCGGGCGTGGTGGTGGGCACCTGTAGTCCCAGCTACTCGGGAGGCTGAGGCAGGAGAATGGCGTGAACCTGGGGGACGGAGCTTGCAGTGAGCCAAGATCGCGCCACTGCACTCCAGCCTGGGCAACACAGCCAGACTCCGTCTCAAAAACAAACAAAAACAAACAAAAAAGCAAAAAAACTAATAGACCTCTACGGGAAAAATTATCAAGCTTCAAGAGTTAAATAATGAAGCCGCACCAAGTTCATGGATCAAGGACCCAATACGATAAAGATGTCAAATCTCTCTAACTTCAAGGCAATCCCAAACCAAATCTTAATTACTCAGGGTCGGGGAGGGGAGGCTGGAGGTAGAACCTGACATGCCAAGGGCCAAGAATATCCAAAACACTCCTAGTGGAAGCAGCTGGTTTACCGGAGAGCGAGTCTCATTATCAAGCGACAGGAATCCGGACCCTGCCTGTGTGTTGCACAGATAGACGAGTAGACTGATTCGCTTCCTGTTGCTCCTGTGACAAACGTAGTTGACTTCAAACACCACAAACTTAACAGCTCTGTAGACCAGGAGTCCAACAAACAGCTGAGTTGAGATCCAGGTTATCAGCAGAGCTTCCAGCTTTCTGGAGACTCTCCAGAGAATCTAGAAGCCTTTCCAGCTTCTACAGGGCATCTGCATTCCTTGGCTCACAGCTCCTCCCTCCATCTGGAAAACCAGCAGTCTGCAGCTCTGTGCTCTGTTCCGTGCGCCCGGTCTTGCTCTGTCCTCTGCACCCGTCCCACACTTGAGACACCCTTGTGATGACACGGGACTCCCCTAACAGTCTAGGCTGATCTCCCATCTCAAGATCATCTGATTAGCAACCTGAATTCCATCTTCAACTTTTTTTTTTTTTTTTTTGAGACGGAGTCTCGCTCTGTCGCCCAGGCTGGAGTGCAGTGGCCGGATCTCAGCTCACTGCAAGCTCCGCCTCCCGTGTTCACTCCATTCTCCTGCCTCAGCCTCCCGAGTAGCTGGGACTACAGGCGCCCGCCACC
>NC_037683.1:2305537-2473345 GCF_003255815.1 Theropithecus gelada | reverse complement strand
CCCAGGCTGGAGTGCAGTGGCCGGATCTCAGCTCACTGCAAGCTCCGCCTCCCGGGTTCACTCCATTCTCCTGCCTCAGCCTCCCGAGTAGCTGGGACTACAGGCGCCCGCCACCTCGCCCGGCTAGTTTTTTGTATTTTTTAGTAGAGACGCGGTTTCACCGTGTTAGCCAGGATGGTCTCGATCTCCTGACCTCATGATCCGCCCGTCTCGGCCTCCCAAAGTGCTGGGATTACAGGCTTGAGCCACCACGCCCGGCCCATCTTCAACTTTGATTCCCCTTCCCTGTGTAACAAAACACCCAGAGGTCAGAATATGGACATCTCTGAGGGTGCAGGGAGAGCACTGCTCTGCTCACCAGAGACCAATGGACTTGAAGTACGGAAACAAAACCACAGCAAAACTGGCACTGCCAAACAGTGGAGGAGGGATGGCGTATCCAAGAAGTGGCTCTGGGATCATTAGATACCCTCATAGAAAACAAATTATATGGACCTTCCACCTCATTCACAAGCCCGATAAAAGCCAAATCCAGGTGCGTAATAATAGGCTGAAATACAAAACCCAAAGGAAAAAAGAAAAAGGTCTAGAAGGTAGTTTCAAAAATACCTTCATGACTCCACGGTAGGGAAAGAATTCTTTTTTTTTTTTTTTCTTCTCTGACAGGCAGTCTCAATCTGTCGCCGAGGCTGGAGTGCCGTGGCACTGTGTCAGCTCACTGCAACCTCCGTCTCCTGGGTTCAAGCGATTCTCCTGCCTCAACCTCCTGAGTAGCTGGGATTACAGGCGCCCACCACCACGCCCGGCTAGTTTTTATATTTTTAGTAGAGATGAGGTTTCACCATGTTGACCAGGCCGGTGGTCTTGAACTCCTGACCTCAGATGATCCACCTGCCTCGGCCTCCCAAAGTGCTGGGATTACAGGCGTGAGCCACTGTGCCAGGCCTAGATTTCTTTTTTTCTTTCTTTTTTTGAGACAGAGTCTTGCTCTGTTGCCCATGCTGGAGTGCAGTAGCATGATCTCGGCTCACTGCAAGCTCCGCCTCCCGGGTTCACGCCATTCTCCTGCCTCAGCCTCCCAGGTAGCTGGGACTACAGGTGCCCACCACCATGCCCGGCTAAGTTTTTGTATTTTTAGTAAAGATGGGGTTTCACCGCATTAGCCAGGATGGTCTCGATCTCCTGACCTCGTGATCCGCCCGCCTCGNACGTACACCCCCACCGGTGCTGTATACACTTCAACATCTTTGAAAGCAGAGCATCTTAACATCAACAACGTGGCATAGTTTCATGGGCAGCATTTCTTTCCTGGTGACACAAAATCATGATGCATCTTAAAATGAAGGACATCCTAGATTCCGTGAAATACGAAGTTGTCACTGGACGCTGCTATCCTCATCTGCCTGTGCACTGGCCGGCCCGTAAGCTCCAGGAGGGCAGGGTTGGTAAGCACTGGTGCAGGTGCATCTGCTCATGCGGTGACACCGGTGTGGGGTGCACGGTGTGGAGAGGGGTGTAGCCATTCAGAGAGTCTGGAGACACCAACAGCCATGTGCTGTGGGGAAGGGGCAGGGCAGGGCAGCTTTTTGTTCTGTTCTCTCCTGTGCACTTCCGAACTGTTTGCACAGCTGATACTTTCAAGGAAAGCATATATATATATATATCTCAAGGGCTGTGTATGCAATCAATTCACTTCCAGTGCAGGGCAAGGATATTAACTCCAAAGGAGAGACTGCAGCCCAGAGCTTCCTGCAGGGCACCCACCTGGGTGTGTTCCGGGAAGAAAAGAGGCGCCAGCGCCCACCACAGCCCCAGCCAGGCTTGTGGGAAACCCCCCTCACCCCTTGCCTCGCACTTCAGAACAAGGCCTTTCCTTTGTACCGTAAATCTCCAAGGCTGACATGCTACTTCTGTAGGGCTTCTAAAACAAGATCTACATGACCAGCTTTTATTTGAAAGCATAGAAGTCAGCCCTGCAGCTTCTCAGTAAATAGAGGAAAACCCATTTGCTTCTGAATTCTCAGACAAAAAAGAAGATGCAGACCGGGCTTGGTGGCTCACGCCTGTAATCCCAGCACTTTGGGAGGCCGAGATGGGCGGATCACCTGAGGTCAGGAGTTCGAGACCAGCCTGGCCAACATGGTGAAACCCTGTCTCTACCAAAAATACAAAAATCAGTCAGGCCAGGCGTGCTGGCGTGTGCCTGTAGTCACAGCTACTCGGGAGGCTGAGGCAGGAGAATCACTTGAACCTGGGAGGCGGAGGTTGTAGTGAGCTGAGATCGCACCACTGCACTCCAGCCTGGGTGACAGAGTGAGGGTCCATCTCAAAAAGAAAAAAACAAAAAGCAGATCCATCTTCAAAACAATACATGAACCCTCTACCACCCACTTGCCAGCTGGGTCCACACCTTGCCCAAGTGCTCTGCAGGGAGGGCGTGGCTGGTGCTGTCCCTAAGGGACGGAGTATGGGGAGGTGATCCTCAGCCTAACCGCCAATTGTCTGCTGTCGCCCCCTCCCAGCACCAGGTCGAAATCTGCACACTCACAAGACTGCTCCACCCACAACAGGCTGTTCACAGGCGGCGTTTGTGACACGGCTGCTCTGCAGGAACTGCCAGCCTGGCACACTGTGGGCTCTGCCCTGTGTACCCCCTGTTCCTCGCTTGACGTAGCTCCTGTACCTGCCACACACACACACACACACACACACACACACACACACTCCGCCCAAGCCTCCTCCTGAGGAAGTCAGTGGGAGGCTGACTGGAACAGCCCTCTCCACTGTGCCCAGCCCAGGACTAGGACTCAACCACGAGGCTCAGGGTGCCGCCGCCTCATCCCATGTCTGGCCTGCTGTGTGCACCGCAGCCCTCCAGAGGGCGCTCCCGAGCCACTGGGCACTGGGCGTGCGCGCAGCCCACGGGCTCTCACCGCTCCTGGAAGGCAGGGCTTAGGCCGGGAGCCCCACGGTCTCCACCGTTTAGACACAGTCTTTGCACCAAAGGACTTGAAGTTTTGCAGCTTAGTTTAAAAACCTGATTTGGGCCGGGCGCGGTGGCTCAAGCCTGTAATCCCAGCACTTTGGGAGGCCAAGGCGGGCAGATCACGAGGTCAGGAGATCGAGACCATGGTGAAACCCCGTCTCTACTAAAAATAGAAAAAATTAGCCGGGCGCAGCGGCGGGCGCCTGTAGTCCCAGCTACTCGGGAGGCTGAGGCAGGAGAATGGCGTGAACCCGGGAGGCGGAGCTTGCAGTGAGCTGAGATCTGGCCACTGCACTCCAGCCTGGGCGATAGAGCGAAACTCTGTCTCAAAAAAAAAAAAAAAAAAAAAAAACCCGATTTGTAGCCAAAATAGTCACATAAGTGGTGATCTCATTTCTTTTCTTTCCCTAACAGATAGACCCACAGTTATTAAGGCTAATTTTATCTGACTACTCCGTGGCTACCATTCTTCCCTAAAAAATGTTCCCCCTTCCCTTGAGAACATGGTGGCATTCTTACAACAAGCGGGCTTCCAGGCAGAGCCTCCACCAAGACCCGGGCCCAGGCCGGCATCCTCACCATGCACTGACTGTCCCGTGCGCCGGCCACTGGCACTCACCCAGCACCCGCAGGGAAGACAGCCCGGCCTCTGCCCACTGGCCCACGGCTGCTCTCTGACCCGAACTGCAAAGCTCAGGGTGGTCGCACCCTCCCCTTTGCCTTCCGCGGCCGCCACCACCACATCACCACATCCTGTGGGCTGCACGGGACGCTGATGTACACAACACAGGCTTCCTCTGTTGGAGGAGCGAGGGCGGTGTCGCTGACCTCACCCCAACAGGAGGCTTCACCGGCCTTTACCAACACCTCCTGGTGCAGCCACCACGATCTAAGAGCCAAGCACAGCCCACCAAGGAAAAGGCCTCGCCGTGCCCGCGGATGTGCATGGGTGGGTCCCCGCGTCCCTCACCTGGCTGTGTGCCACCTGGGGCTACACTGTCCACCTCTGGCCCTTGAAGACTGTCATGGAAGAACGACAGCAAAAGTCATCCTCAAGGAAAATAAACATCAAATGCCCAGGTCTGCAACCGGCAGGTCTGCTCCAGGACCGAGCGTGCAGCCAGCCGGCAGTCGGGAGTGTCTTCCCCAGGAATGACAACGCTTGTGCCCCAGCAAGTTGATTTCCTGGGATGAGGAAACACCACCCAAGAAACAACGCAGCGACCTGCAAGCTGAACGAGAGTCCGACCTGAAGAAACATACACAGAAATGATGTCAATAATGGAACAGAAATCCGCGTGCCCACCAGAGGCCCAACACTCTGCCTCCACAGCACCTCCAAGGGGCCACAGGGACTGTCCAGCTTGTCAGTCAACCTTGCCAGGCCGACTTGTACTGGCAGTCAGATGTCTACTAAAACAGAGCAAAGATATGTATCGAGAAATATAATTTAGGAGCCAGATGTTACAGGGGGGAACTTTGGTGACAAATATTGGGAACCACTGATTTTAAAACCAGAACACGTACTTTGCCAAAAGTTTATTGGGCTGGATGCTGGGAATCTGCTTTTCTCTAAGTATGTTCTACTTTAAACTTTGAAAGAATAAGGATTGCATTGTAATGAAAACAAAAATTTACCACCTGGCATAAAAAGAAAAAAAAAAAAAAAGGTCTCCTGGAAAAAATGGAAATTAGAGAGATTTATCAGCTCAACTAAAAAATCAGTTTTTAAAAAACCCAAGATGTATTTATTTATTTTTGAGACGGAGTCTCACTCTGTCATCCAGGCTGGAGTGTAGTGGCGCGATCTCAGCTCACTGCAAGCTCCGTCTCCCAGGTTCAAGCGATTCTCCTGCCGCTGGGACCACAGGCGCCCGCCACCGCACTCGGCTAATTTTTGTATTTTTAATGGAAATGGGGTTTCACCCTTTTGGCCAGGCTGGTCTCAAACTCCTGACCTGTCAGGTAATCTTCCCACCTCAGCCTCCCAAAGTGCTAGGATTACAGACGTGGGCCACCACACCCGGCCTGAAAAAACTCAAGACTTTAAATGCCCGTCCTGAAGCGTCAGCACCCCATGGTGCACACCGTCGCAGGCCCAGGGGCTGCCTGGGGAAGACATAAAGCAAGCACCCACTGGGGTCCTCTGGGCCCAACTCCAACAGCTGATGCCTCTGCCAGCACACCCATCGTACAGGAGTCTCCGTCCATCCAAACCCACCTTGTTATTAATCATTTCAACTATAAAGCGAACTTAACTTTTCATGATAGCATAAAACTAGAAGGATGTGTGTCCTTCTTGCCACAATGAGAGAGAAAGGACATGAGATCTCCAACTGGGAGTAAGCAAGATGGGTGCCACGTGGGCTTTTCTCGACCTTGCCCTGTGGCAGCAACATGGATCCTGCAAGCATCATCCCTGTGTGCCCCCGACAGCATGTCTGGAGCCCCGTTAGTGGCAAGCCACACTCAGAGCAGGATCATCATCCTCCTGAAGGCTGTGTGCACAGATGAAGCCAACACGCTATGCACATCTGAATGGCAGGCTGCACCCTGAATCTCAGGCTGTCAGAGCTAAAGTATCTTAGTTTGCAGTTCGGGAGCATCATTTACCAGATGAAAAAAGAGAGCTACTGAGAAGCGGCTCCAAGGCCAAACTGGTTAGTTGCTGACCATCATCGTGATACTAGCGTAGAAATTCATTCGTATGGGAAATGTGGTTTAATACTTTTGAACCAGAAGCAACCCAAATTTTTCATTGCAAATAAATGTTCTACCCTGAAACAAATCACTCAGCAATTCATTCACAAGTTTTGTGCCTGGGTTTGTCTACGTGGAGTCTGCTAATCTATTCCTTTCCCCTGTCATTCATTCCCATTATATGTTGCTTTGGCAAAGTATTGCTACATGAGAAATAACTGGGGAAATTTAACTTGCTCTTTCTAAAGGAGAAAGAACAAAACGAGGCATCTGCAAACAGCTTGCAGGTGGAGATCACCCCTCTTCTAGATGGTGGAGGGACGAGGGCACTCACTTCCACAGCTGAAATTTACTTTCCTAGTTCATAATCCTGAAAAATGGCACGAGGAGGAAGGAGAGGAACTTGCCATCTGTACGGCGAGATGCTCCCCAGAGTCCAAGTTTCTTACAAGAGCAAGTTCGGCTCTCTGAAACCTCTAACAAACCCCACAGCCTGGGCCTTCAAATGTGATAAATTGTAGCAAATGGAGACTGTGAATGACAGAGTATCCTACATGGCTCCGCTGATGACGTCCGAATCCCCTGGACTGTCCTTAAAAATACACCTCCACCTTCCACACCAGAAAAAACTCTAGACAACAGCAAGGCACCCACTCAAGCCCTATAAGAAAAGGCAGGTGTGAAAGTCAGAGATGCAGTCCTGGGTGTGTCTGCTTCCCAGTAACACAGACAGACTTGACCAAAACAATGATGGAGAGATACAGCTACTGTCCTTTTCAAAAACATTCCCAGAAAAGGTGAAACGCAACTGCTGTAGAGATGCCCGTTGGCACTTCTCACAAGTCAAATCCCATTGCACAAAATAAATCACAATCAATTGTAAAACATTCTCCAAGTTGATGAATTTTTAACAGAAAATTTTATTTCAATAAATATTTTGCCCTCCAAGTGACAACTACAATTTCAGGGAGGTAAAAGTATAACCTAGAAGTAATTTAGAATTATTCCACTTTTCAATTTTGCCTGAGTGAAGAATACAGTTTGGGCCTGAAGTCTGCTAAGAGACTGCACCGCAGTGACACGCGTAGAAAGTCAAAAGGACACATGGAAAGCAGTGCATTTGGTGCACGCACACAGCCATGTGCACGCACATGTGTGGGTAGAACGTATCTGCACATACACGTGTAAAATAATAGGACTCACACAAGTTTCATTTCTCTTTCAACCCTTCTGGGCTCCCAGAATTCTAGCATACCAAGGATTTACACATAAACTTTGTCATACATTGAATCATTTGGTTTACACTTTCTTTACAAAGTGATATCCTAAATGGGTAGAGCAGCTTGTCTTAAATAACAAGGTTAGAATTCTGAGAGGCAAGGAAAGATGTGCAAGCTTTCCGCTGAAAGAAATTTGCAACGAGACACAAATACCACTGCAGAGGCTTTGAAAATGGCAGACATTGATAACAGAGCTATCGGTCAGTGTTATCAACTGCAAAATCATGACTTTACCACCACCCAAGCCAGAAAGGCCCAAAGCACCACCACGAAAATTAATCCTGTGTCCGAACCTTTTCAAGACAAATTAAAAGGGTTGCTGTGTCCAAGCATGAAGAATGCAGGGACGGTTCTGTCAACCATTAGGCAAACAATGGCCTGGGGACTTGGGACATCAGGAATGTCCGTGCCATGTTGGTGCTTACTCGCAACAAACAGTGAAAAATCCTATATGCTCAAGGACAAGTTTCAGGATGTTCCACAAACTGACTCATTCCATGGAGAAAATCCAGAATTGACTCAGAAGTCCCATGGGAATGCAACTTTCCAGCTCTATGACAGACATTTTCTAGCTCTTCATTAAAAATAATCCAATTCCACTGACTTCAATAGGGCCATGGTTAAAAAAAAAAAAAAAAAAAAAACAACGTGAAACTCCTATAAAGCAAGGAGTTGGTGTCGCCTGGTCAGAGAAATGAGCCACAGCAACCTCACACATACGATTCAATGTAAAGCAAATTAGTTCATCACTTTATTACATCTTAGTGCTTTCTTAAAATAAATACGGTAATATCATATCAAACATACAGTGAGAAATAAAGCCCACGTGTGAAAGTATGGTAACAGAAAGCTCACTCAGGATGTGTAACTCAGCACTTGAGAAATCATACAGCCTTTAGTTCCCTATTTACAGGACAGAGAGCGGCTGTGTTGAACACGATATATACAAAATCGCAAGAGACTGTCCTTTTCTTCAAAGGACTGAGGAAAGGGGAATAAGACCTGTAATTCCTTCTAGCCTTCTGTACCACGTTCCCGCCTTCCTTATGTACACGACTCACGTTTCTTATCTAAAATTATGTAACAGTTACACTTGTCTCTAACTTTTTCTCCCTATTGATCTTTTTTTCTGCAGTTCGAGATAGATTCAAGTAACACTCCCAAGAAAATATGTGCAAAACTAATGTTAGTGGCTCCAGAATCTTCCGGCAGCTAGTCAGTCGCTGCAGTGTCTGGCAGCTGTGGCTGGCACGCACCTGCTCCCGGGAATGTCCGGTCCGCAGAAGCATCAACACCATTGGGACCAAGGCAGAAAGCACCCAAAGCCATCCACTTACTTGGAGTTCTGAAATAACTGCAAATAACCACTTGTTTTCAAATAGGCAACAAAACAAAACTATCCATCTACACGGAAAAGAGCATGCTCCTCTGAGAGCATGCAGCGCTTCCAGATGCAGAATCCAGACAGGACAAGCCGTGACCTAACAAAACCACTAAAGGGACTGTCAGCTTAAGTGCATCACCTTATGGGACAAACATGCTCAGAATGAAAAATATTCTACTTCACCAAAATCTGTCTTTATTACAGTGAACAAATCATTAGAGTACTATCTGAAACTTAATTAATGATGGCTGCAGTTGGCTTGGCTTGCCTACTTTAAATGAAGCAAACATCAGCTCCTAGTGCCATTCCCCATCCTCATGACTGTGTGCCAGAAATAATCATCTTCACATTTGTAAACGTTATTTTAGCAGAAGACAGACTTTGCAGATTTCAGTGCTTTTAGTGAACTGGTATTTTCAGTAAACTCTTTCTGAGCAGCAAGGGATAAGAATTTTTTTTCAGAAATCTTAGAATATAAATGTTGGCAGTAGACACAATCAATAAGTATCATACAATTTCTCAAATGAAAAAGATTTCCCATTATGAATTCCTTTGCTATAGACATTCAAACACCCCAAGCCAAGATTGAGCCTCAGTCCTACAGTCACATGAGATTACAGCTGGCCAACATGAGGGTGTCAGGCAATGTGCAAGGGGGTGAGGTGAGAAGCGAGAAAGCAAAGTGGATCGCATCTAATCTATGCTGAAGGAGAACTTCAAGTAAGGGAGCTCCGTGGCCTGGGACCTCGCTGTGAACACCCTCCTCCGGGAGCCTCAGTGGTCAGTGGTGGCCACAGCAGTGCGAGCCACTGCAAAGGCGGCATCTACTCCCCCATCCTCGCCCTGCCTGGCATCCTCTGCGTGAGATGAGCGCTGAGAGAAGGGTTTTCTTCTGTTGTCTAGAAACGTCTTTGCAAAAGGTCTGTGACTTTGCACACTTCGTACCCAAATAGATGAAAACAATAAATAAGGACCCCGTGGCACCCTCTGGATGCCAGCCACGAGGGCGTCATTTACGAGTCTGGGTCACCCTTCGGACACCGGCTGCACCGGGGTCATTTACGAGTCTGGCCCTTCTTTGGCACTGCGGGCCGCTTGGGCTGCCACAGGTGGTTGTGGATTGTGAGTGCATCCACACTGACAGACATGGTTTTGGCTGGGATCAAGTTAAACTGTTTTCGGTCTGAGCTGTATTTATACAGCTTGTCGATCATTTTCTTGGTGATGTTCTTTGGCCCCGTGCCAGTGAGTTTGTAGATTTCCTCAGTGTCAGGATAGTAGCAGTAAAGTGCCCTGAACTGGCAGCCAGCATCACGAAACAGTATGATGTAGTGATTGGCGTCACACTTCTCCAGCTCCTGTGTGGAGAGAGAAAAGAGAAAGAGACAAACACTTCAAGGCCACTCCAATCGCCATGAGTTAGGCTCCCACAGCGGCTCAACCGGCACTGCTCCGTGGGAAGCTCCCCCACCTGTCACCTACAGCCTGCCTGTTGTAAACAATTATGGCAGACCCGTCCTACAGCATTACGTGCCACTGAGACTTGACTTAAGAAGTCTAGGCAAGCAAGGGGAAAAAATGCTTTTACAATTAAGTGGAAAAGTCTATGAAAAGATGCTCATCATTAGCCACCAGAGAAATGCCAGTCAGAAAGAGACGCCGCGTCATGCCCACAAGGCGGCTGGAACCCAGAAACAGGGCGGCAATGAGTGCTGGCGAGCCACGGGGCTCGTTCACTGCGGAAGCATGCAGAGCACAGCAGCTGCTGTGAAAAACAACTTGGCCGCTCTCCAAACTGTCAGGCAGTTACCGTGGGACGCAGCAATTCCTCTCTCACGTATGTACTCAAGGGAAATGAAAACAGACATCCACACAAAACACTGCATACAAATAACAGCACCATCCCTCACAGGCAAAAAGCAGAAACAAAAACATCACATGTACCCCCAAAAACATGTACATCTGTTCTGTATCGATAAAAAATGTTTTAAGTAGAATCAACCCAAGTGTGCATCAGCAGATGACGAGATGAACAGTACGGGGTCCGAGCATGCAATGGAGCATTACCCAGCTGTGAAAAGGAACGGAGTCCCGGTACACATTACACTGAGAAACCTCAGAGCATCATGCTAAGTGAAAGAAGTCCAACCCAAAAGGTCATATAAATTATGATTCCATTTATATAAATGCCCAGAACAGACAAATCCATGGAGACAGACAGCAGACTGGTAACTGCCAAGAGCTGGGGCGCAGGAAGACTAGGGGAGTGACTGTTCACGGGGGCGGAGTTTCTTTTTGTGAGGATGAAAATGTTCTGGAATTAGGCGGTGGTGATGGTTCTGCTATTCTATGAATGTACTAAAAACCAATGAATGGTATAGTTTAAAAGGGTAAATTTTACGGTATATGAATGATATCTCACAAAGCTGTTTGGGCCGAGCGCCGTGGCTCACACCTGTAATGCCAGCACTTTGGGAGGCTAAGGTGGGCGGATCACTTGAGGTCAGGAGTTCAAGACTAGCCTGGCCAGTATGGTGAAACCCCATCTCTACTAACAATACAAAAATTAGCCAGGCATGGTGGCACATGCCTGTAGTCCCAGCTACTCAGAGAATCACTTGAGCCTGGAGGGGTGGAGGTTGCAGTGAGCTGAGGTCACATCACCACACTCCAGCCTGGGCGACAGAGCGAGATTCCATCTCAAAAAAAAAGAAGAATCTGAAGTAAATATGACAAACCGCTGATGCCTGTCGCAGTGTTTGTTGATTGTATTCTAAAGTTTAAAACATATCTTCAAGTGTTTTGGTAACTTTTAAAAACAGACCCTCCACATGCCTGGGAATGGGAGCACATGGGTCTGCCCCAGCAGTTCTCCACATGTGGCCCAGGCGTCCTGAGGCCTTCCCAGGAATCTCAGGGTCAAACCCTTGACCTCGAAAGGCTACGGCCTCATTGCCTCTCACGAGTGTGCGGCGGAACCTTCCCAAGGTCCTGGGCCGTGTGGCTGTAATGGACGGAGGGCACGAGCGGCTGAGATGTCAGCCCTCTTATGTCAATGCCACTCTTCTATTTATTTGCCTTTAGAAAAGTTACTTTTCATAAATACACAATGTATCAGCATATAATGGGGCTTATTATTTTAAATAATATATATATTTTAAAAGAATCCAAAAGTGTATATATAATACTGATTTCAACCCTACAAACACTGTGTTTAAATATGAACAGAATTAGATGCCAAAAAGAAAGAAACATTTAATTTGTAGGGGCAGTGGGACTGTGGGGAGTGGGGTTCATCTTATTTACTTATTGCTGCCTGCGCGGTAAGGAAGCATGTGGTGCCTACAGCTTACGTGGCACAGCTGAGATGGCTGCTGTCCTGCCTGCTGGGCGGCCCTCAGCGGGCGCCTGGGAACTTGCTATCTGCAGAGCTCCCAGTCACTCACTGGCTGACAGGAGGGCCTCCCTGAGTCTCAACTGCTGGTCCGCACGCTAACGCTGGTTTCCTCCCAGGCATCAGGCACACTGCTGGACACTAGGCAAGGGGTGTGCCTCGTGACCAGCCCCCAGCGAGAGCTCAGGACATCCAGTCTCAAAAGGGCTTTCCATGGCCCACAGGCTGCTGTGGATCTGCTGCTGGAAGAACGAGAACAGAGGGAGCTGCACAGGGACTGGCCCTGCCTCTGTCTTCTCCCTCTTCACCCTGTGGCTCTGGCTCCCTCCACAGTGCTGGAATAAATCTAAGCCATGGGTCGACTCCACACTGAGGGCCACGAGTCCTTCCAGTGCATCTCCGCATGCAAGGTGATCCTGGGGGCCACTAATACAAGGGGCCAACCACCTCTCCATGTGGAAATCTAAGCAGGAAGGGCATGACCATGGCCGCTTCTGTCCCCAGTCCCATGAGACCTGCCTAGGTCGGGGCCATTCTTAGTCCAGATGATCTTCTCTCCGTGTGGAAATCTAAGCAGGAAGGGCATGACCATGGCCACTTCCGTCCCCAGTCCCATGAGACCTGCCTAGGCTGGAGCCACTCTTAGTCTAGATGATCTTCACTACCAAGAAGAACACATCCGTTTTAAAGTGGGTCACAAATTCCGTATGTCACTTTAATTTTTACAACCAAACCACTAAGGACCAGGGGTTAGTCTTAATTATTAAAAAGCAGAATTTCTGGTGGGTGACAGACTGTTGCATAATTTTCATTCACAAGCTGTTGTATCCCAAGGTCAGCAACTTAAGGCCACACACGGGCCTGAATCTGGGGCGGGTTCCAGTGGCTCTGCCTCCTCTCCCCTGGAATTCCAGTCCTGCCCCTCAGGGGCCAGCCTAGACCCCACGCAGGACCCTCAGATTCCAGCTTCCAATCCCCTCCCTGGGCATGCACACTGTGTGCTCCGGAGTCCACACGCTCAGCAGGTGCATGCCTCCTCCCGCCCTCCCCGCTCCGTCCTCCCCACCCCACCACTCCGGCCCTGGCCCCTGTTCCTCACTCACCACCAGGCTGCCTCCCTGGCTTCCCTGCTGACTGCTCTGATCTACTGGGAAGGGCAGGTGGGTTCCTGGCTCTCCTCTGCCCACACCTGCATCCACTGTCTCACTCTGAGTAAAGCTGAGTCTTTCCTCAGCCCACAGAGGCCCCACACAGGGATGTAGCCTCTGAACCCCGCCCCGTCCTCCTGGGTGTTCCTCCAGCACAGGCTCGCTGCAGCCCCTGGACCTTGGCACGCCTCACTCCCACCTGCCTGGAACGGCCTTCCCTGAAATCTGCATCCTCCCTAGCAACTCTCGTTCATCAAAGATTTGGGGTGTTTTCTTGTAGAAGGAATGCTTAATTTATAAACATTTTTTACTTCACATAAAAACAGGTTGAAACGTGATACTTGCCTCCAATATGGAATTCTTGTGGGGTTCATTCACTTTTCCAGCCAGGCAGCAATGGGATATGGCATTGTGAATAATCGGCTTGTTTGATTTGCTACTGGGCTCCTTAAAGAGCTTGGGACCTAAGAAACGAGGCCAGGATTGGCAAAATTATTATTTCAAGGCACGAACACGCACACACAAAAAAACCCAACGATGTCTTAGAAGCAAGCAATGGGTAAGGTGAATTATAGATATTTATGATTATTTAAAAATGGGAAGTAAAAGTCACTTAAAATTTATTCAAAACAATTTTAAGTTATAAACTTTTAGACAACTAAAGACGAAAGTAATCAATAATTTATCCCCTTTCTAAATTCAGTGTCTTAACTATAAAAAAAAAGACAAAACCAGGAAAAAAACTTGTAAAAAGTCTAAAGTTCAAAGGCCCCAGGACAGACTCCTCAGCCACAGCAGCACCTCCAGTTCACCGTGCCCTGAGCCCACACCTGCTCCAAGGGCAGCTGGTGAGAGCCAAGCACTCCTACCACTCCCGGGCTCGGCTCTGCCACTCCCGGGCTCTGCCGCCCCCAGGTCTGCTGCCCCCTACACAGCAGACAGCAAGGCATATGGCTAGGAGGGCAAGGCAGGACTAAGAGCTTCTACTAAACTACATGCCAATTTCAGCACCAAAGAGCTAAAAATAGCTCTCTCTCACTAAATAAAACATCTTTGTTAGAAAAATACTTTTTAGACCAAAACAGAGAACAGACATTGAAAGAGCCACGCAAAGGCATGCGGCCATGCCCACGATGACCTCTAAGGAGGGCGAAGGCCGTCACCTGTGTACTCAGCCACCGAGGCCAAGGAAGACGCTGCCGATGCAGTCTCCCAGTCTCGGTCTGTGCTCCTGCTCGGGTTACGGCTCAGTATGGGCAGGGCTTCCATCGATTCCACTCTGCGGGCAGAAACAGACAAGAGACAGGCAGGTGAAGCGCTGGCTTCCTCTCACCACCGCTGGCAAGGGGCCGGCCCGCAACAAGGACAGGAAGCACATCAGCAGGGGAGGAGGCTTCCAGTGACGGTGAGGGCTTGGGTCGCCACAACCCCCACACAGTACAGACACTCCGAGCAAAATACAAAAGCAAACACTTCAGGTACTAGGGAGTGATGAGGACAGAGGGGAGTCAGTCCTTCAACGAAGGGGTTCACCTCCACGCAGCCCTTGCTCGAGGCATCACCCCCTTGAGCAGGGCACAGGCACAGAACAGGGCACAGTGCTGCAGGCTCAGAAAGCCAGAGGATGAAGTTTGGACCACTTGTGCTGCTGCCCAGCCAGGGATGAGGCCTAGGGAAGGAGGGGCCACAGTGGGCCGAGTCTGAAAACCTGGGCCCCAGTGACTCTGATCCCTGGAAGGCCTGAGCTCCACCCTGCAGGGAGTCTCCACTGAGCACCAAAGATGCCAAAAGGCTGAACACAGCTGCTCAGAGATGTCGGCTGCTGCTCTCACAAATCAGGCAGCCAGTGCCGGAGTCTGAATCCAGCCACGGTAACTGACCACCAGAACAAAACCCCAAACAGAATCTGCAGTCCCTCGGAGGGATCCGCCACAAAGCCCAGAGACAACAAGGAGCCACGAGTCGGGTGAAGAGACAAGAAAACATGGTCCATAGGTGCAGACAGAACAGGGGCCACACGGTGTGCACATAAAAATAAAGGGACACGGCCGGGCGCGGTGGCTCAAGCCTGTAATCCCAGCACTTTGGGAGGCCGAGACGGGCGGATCACGAGGTCAGGAGATCGAGACCATCCTGGTTAATATGGTGAAACCCCGTCTCTACTAAAAAGTACAAAAAAAAAACTAGCCGGGCGTGGTGACGGGCGCCTGTAGTCCCAGCTACTTGGGAGGCTGAGGCAGGAGAATGGCGTGAACCCGGGAGGCAGAGCTTGTAGTGAGCTGAGATCCGGCCACTGCACTCCAGCCTGGGCGATAGAGCGAAACTCCGTCTCAAAAAAAATAAAAAATAAAAAATAAAAATAAATAAAGGGACACATGGGCGGGGGAGGCCCTTGCTCCCACGGGAGCTGACAGCACACGTGGAGGAAGCAGTGAGCAGGAGCTCCACAGTGATCACTAAAGCCCTTGTGGACAGTTCCGTGAGGTCCAGACCAGTCCCCAGCCTCTCTCCCGAAGTTACTTCCTCACCACAGGAGCAGTCCTGGGGCCCACCTGAGAGGCTGCGTTGAGAAAGACACACGCTCACTTCTGGGCTGCTCAGTCAGAAGCGTGAGGCCCCAGTCTCATCACAGGAAACCGAAACTGAGAGGCAGCCAGAAGGATAACTGACCTGTGGTTACCAAAAGTCAAGGTCCAGAAAGGCACAGAAAGGCTAAGGAACTGCTCTGGATGGAAGGAGACTAAAGGGACATGGCATTTCAAGGCCATTCGTCACCCCAAACCAGATCCTAGACTAGGGAACACCACGGTTGTCAGGGACACTCTTGAGACAACTGAGGACAGCTGAATGGGGACCGCAAATTGGATGAAAGTGCTGGCTTGGTAACTGATTACACGAGAAAACTTCCTCGTTCCAGGAAATACACACTGAAGTATTAAAGCAAAAAAGGCCCAACATCTCCAACGGAGTGGTTTTTTTCTGTTTGGTTTTCAGGTTTTTGGCAGCATCTCACTGTCGCCCAGGCTGGAGTGCAGTAGTGTGAGCATAGCTCACTGCAGCCTCAACTTCCTGGGCTCAAGTGATGCTACCACCTCAGCTTCCTAAGTAGCTGGGACTATAGGTGCATACCACCACACCCAGCTAACTTTTTTTGTATTTTTTGTAGAGATGGGGGTCTCACTCTGTTGTGCAGGCTGGTCTGGGACTCCAGGGCCTAAGTGATCCTCCTGCCTCAGCCTCCAAAAGTGCTGGAATCATGGGGGTAAGCCACCATGCTTGGACTCCAAGGGACTCATAATGATGAAGAAGCAGGCGTGCATGTGTGGGGTGGGGGAAAGGGGAGGGTGATAAGGCAAAGGCTGCCAAGTTTAACCAGTTGGGGAGCCCGTGTGAAGGGCACTGGAATTCCTGATGACATTATTGCAACTGTTCTGTAAATGTGAAATTCTATCAAAACTAAAGTTACAAAAGTCTTTCTCATTGTTTTTAATCAGGAAGTCCCACCCTGGGCCCCGCCCACCCCCCCCACCAACGTGCTCCAGCCTCGGGCCTGCGGCCGTCTCCAGTCCCTTACCGCTGAGAGGGTGTGCCCCCAGAATGAACGCTCTCGGGTTCTGTCGTTGCCGCAGAGGCCAAGGACAGGCTGGAGCCTGACTGAGTCCGGCTCAAGTTATCAGCTGCCAGAGACAGAAACAGATGATGGTTCATGAACAGATTCCGACAGACACGTACCTGTCCTCTGTACCTTTACCCCTCACCTGGCTCTGCAGAGCTCGGCCAGAGAGGCCACGACCCCACCCCGCCCCAGGGAGCCAGGCTGTGCCTGGATGTGCCGCACATCTCAGAGCCTCTGGTCTCAACACTGTCATCCGTGAAACGGGGAAAATCATCCCCACCCTTCCTGCCTCACACCACTCTTGACAAAACTGCAATGAGCTGAAGAACATGAGGCCGCCGCCCACGGAAGGAAGCGCTGCCCGCGTGAGGGCCAGGGCCGCTTACGGGTGGAGGAGCACTTGGTGCCGGAGTCGCTGCACGACTCTTCCCGGTGCACCGACTTCGGCCGCGGCTTCTTCGGCTTTGACTTGGGCTTGCCGAGCCCCTGCTCCTCTAGGATCTGCTGCTGCTTCCTCCGCAGGTACTCCTGCTTGATGAGCTCGCGCCGCGCCTTCTCCTCCTCCTTCCGGACCCGGTCTTCCTCAGCTTTGCGCCTGAGAGAAACAGAGGCCCAGACACTGCTCGCTCACCGGGCTTCTTCTACGACGCCTGCGCCGCGGCGCTCTGTCCAGGCGCGTTTCTCGGGTTCTCCCCGGCCGCTGGGACCAAGGGTGGCCAGCCTCCACAAGCGGGCACAGAGGCTGCAAGGGCAGTCCTGCAGATGAGCCACCAGGCCACACAGCCTCACTGGCCACCGGCAACGCACATCCTCACTGCAGATCAGCAGGGGCCGTGAAAGTTCAGGGAGGCCACCCATGGGAGGAGTACGACCCTCAGAGGCACTCACTGCCATGGTCCATGGCCAGTGCCAGGAACGGGACGGGGGCCGCCAGGGACCCACCAGGCTCCTGCCCGGTCTGCTTTCCGCCGCCGCGGGAGGCTTACCGGGCTTCATCACGCTTGAGCTCCACCTCTGCTTCCAGCTGCTGCTTGCGCACACGGGCCTCCTCGGCCTTGCGCTGCTGCTTCAGGAGGAAGGCCGCCCGCTTCTTGGCGAGCTCATCTTCAGCTTTCTGTTCGTCCTGCAAGACAGAAGCCACACAGAGCATGACAGGAACCCCCTCAGACGCCCGACACGGCCGCACTCGACCCAGCAGCCGACTGTCACTACACCTTTAAAAGTTTAACGCATAAAGACTTCTACACTTTTCTTTAACTGTTACAGACTCTAAAATACGAATGAAGACAAACCAGTGCATTTCAAAGGCGCTCCGCATCAACCCAACTTTCCAAACATCTCACGTGAGATCCAGTTTGCCTTAAAAAGTACACGTATATTTCCAAAATAAGAGCGAGGCTGGGCACAGTGGCTCATTCCTGTAATCCCAGCACTTTGGGAGGCTGAAGTGGGTGAATCACTTGAGGTCAGGAGTTCAAGACCAGCCTGCCCAACATGGCGAAACCCTGTCTCTACTAAAAATACAAAAATTGGCTAGGTGGGGTGGCTCACACCTGTAATCCTAGCACTTTGGGAGGCCAAGGAGTGTGGATCACCTGAGGTCAGGAGTTCAAGACCAGTCTGGCCAACATGGCAAAACCCTGTCTCCACTAAAAAAAAAAAAAAAAAAAAAAAAAATTAGCCGGGCATGGTGGCACACGCCTGTAATCCCAGCTACTCAGGAGGCTGAGGCAGGAGAATCGTTTCAACTCGGGAGACAGAGGTTGCAGTGAGCCAAGATCATGCCCTTTTACTACAGCCTGGGTGACAGAGCCAGACTCTGTCCAAAAAAAAGCAAAAATGAGAATACTGAAATTGGTCACTAATTTGTTTACATTTCAGAAGTGCAACCACCAAATAAAGCTTGCCTCTTTTGCTAAGATCCGCCTGATGATTTGGTATCCTCTCAGTCAAATTCATAATTACCTGGAGGCAAAGCAGAAACAGTCGCGTGTCCCTTGCCGAGAGAAAACATTCTGAGAAATAGGTCCTTAGGCGACTTCGCTGTCCTGTGAGCATCACGCAGTGTGTGCGCACCTGGCTGGCAGCGCCCCCCACAGGCCTCAGTGAGGTCAGCCACTGCTCCTAGGCCACAGACCTGTATGGCACATTACTGCACCCAATACCGTAACTGTGTATCAACATCTGTCTCAACATTGAAAAGCTACAACAAAAATATGGTCTTATCATCTTAGGAGATGACGAATGTCACAGCGAAACATCATGTGATGCACTATTTAAACAGTTCAGTTTACGCTTCCCTTCATCTCTAAGAAAAAAAATTACAAGAAAGACATATAAAAAATGTTTTTTGAAGTTGCTGTATCAGAGGTTGGCAAACTTCAGCCCACAGGCCAGGCCTGGCCACCGCCAGAGCATTCTAACGATGAACGCTTTTTACACTTTGGGGTGGGATGGGGCGACAACAGGGTTTTGACTGGAAAACCAGCAAAGCAAACAATGTTGAAAATCACATGAAATTCCAGTTTTAGGGCTCATAACAAAGTCATCTCAGCCACGCCACGCTCCCTTGCATTCGTACTGCCCAGGGCTGCCTCTGGCCAAGTGGAGTCCTCGGGACAGAGACTCTGTGGCCCATAAGGCTAAACACACGCATCCCTTGGCCTCTTACAGGAGCGGCAGGCCAGCCTGGCACAGATCTGTGTTTTCTAACTCACTCACAATCACGAGTGCCTGAAACAGATGCTACTGATCCCTTACCTTGAAGAAGAAGCCGACCCCCGGCTTCTGGTCGCCTTCGCTGATGAGGTCCGCCGAGCCGTCGAGGCTTGCCAGCTCCCCGTCCTCGTCGGGGGCCTTCAGGTCAGAGAGGTCCACTTCAATGAGGCTGGCCCTGCTCCTCAGAGGCTCCTCCACGGGGATGCTCTCTTTTCCCGAGACATCTGAGGAGCTGGGCCCCGTCTCCTTCACACTTGCATCCAGAACTTCTTTGAGGCTCATCTGCTCCGAAAGAATGTTGGTGTCTTTGGAAGAGGAGAGAGTAAGTGTCCGCTGGTTGCTTTCATCGTGGAGCCTGTAACTATCGAAGAGACACTTCCCATGTGGGTCACTGCTGGGCTCCAGGGCACCGTCCAGGCCAGGGTCCGTGGGCGTCCGAGGGTGGCTGCTGGCAGGGAAGGGTCTCAAGTGCGGGAGCGTCTCTACACTGGGCGTTGGGGTTTTACTTCGGGAGGAGCCCTGTGGCCTGTCTTTTGGGACCTTCAGCTCCGCCGGCCTTCCGGAACGGGAATTCCGGCCCTGACCCAGCCGGGGGGCTTTGCGGTGGCCAGCCACGCCCGTAGGAGAGAGTGGCTCCACGAAGTGGACTGGCGCCTTCACTTTGTGGTCCTGCGAGTTACTCTTAGAGCCCGGCACTGGGACTGTGGGAGACTTCAGGAGAAGCTGCTCCTGCTGCTGAGAGATTTTCAGGATGGCCTGCTGCAGCGTACTGATGGTTTCGTTGAGCTTCTCGATGGAAAGGTCGCATTCGTTCACGTCAACCACCTCCCCAACGGTGTCCTCCAGGAGGGCGGCGGAGATCACCTTATTTCTCTCCAGCTCGTGCAGAGCCACAGGGTCTTTGGCTTTATGTTGCTGAGCAAAGGCCAGGCTCTCTTTGTCCACATCCTGAGGCTCCTGAAGGAGCTCCTCTCTTTGCTCCTCCTTCACGAGGAAGTCTTCAGTTTTGGAAACGCCATCCCCACAGTCCTCCCCGTTGTGCTGAGAGTACTCCTTTGAAAAGTGCTCCGGCCTGAGGGGCAGGGCAGCCTCGGCCTTGCCCTTCTTCACCACATGCAGGAACGCAGCCTTGCCGAGCTTCAGGCGCTGCCTTGCCGACAGCGCCTCCATCTTCTTCTTCTGGGCCTCGATGGCCCTGCGCTTCTCCTCCAGCTGCATGTGCAGCTGTACCAGCTCAGACGCCAAGAGGCTGGCGGGGTCCCTGCCGTGCCGGCCCGGGCTCTGCTCCCTTTTCTGCCTCCATGTCGTCAGAGGGGCCGGGCAGCTCTCGGACGCATCTGGTGTGGTCTTTTGGGAGCTGCTGGTGCTGGACTTGGTCTCGCAGCTGTTGAGTCTCTGGAGCTTCCTCTCTGCAAAGCTGGTCATCTTCACACTCCCACTCGCCACAGAGACGCTGCTCATCTGAGACGCTGTGCTCAGGCAGGGGCTCGAGCGGCCACTGGCGTCATCTTTGTCTTCATGTTCCTTCACCTTCATGTCCTCCTGCAGTTTAGCCGACTCTTCCTCCCCGATGTATCTGCTGAGAACCACAGGATGGGCCTCACCCAGGAAATCATGCTCGGCTTCCTCTATGTCCACCACATCCGAGTCAGAATCCTGCCTGAGGAGAGTCCACGGCTCTGAATCGTGGGAGTTGGGGCTTTTTGAACAACTAACATACAACCTTCCCTCAGTGTCCTCATCAGCCCTGTCTACATGAAGGAAGAAGCCATCTGTGGATGGTCCCAGGGGGAACGGATCGAATCCGCCAAGGGCCAGAGGCCCCCCACACACCTCTCCCACGGTCTCCACTGACTGCGGTCCTGTCTCGGTGGGGTCGATGCCCATGGGAAATTCTGAGCATGGAATTGGGGTAAAAGTCCTATTCAAGTCACGGCTACCAGTCACTTTCCTTCGTACCAAAGGCTGGGGGCCCTCGCTGGGCCTCCTGGACGCAATGCTCCTGGGTCTCCCTTCCCCCCGTTCATCCTCCTTGGTGATCACCTGCTTCTCCTTCGCTGGCTTAAGCACCGCTGGCATCAAAGGCTCCAAGAAAAAACTGTCAGGCTTACTTTCTGAGGTGTCCAGTTGTCCTTGGGGAGACCGGGCACTTGCTATAAGGCCTGAGGCCCGGGGTGAGGCCCTGGGGAACTCCAGGTCAGCCTGCTGGGGAGCCACATCTGCTCTAACGATAGCCACAAGCTCCTCTTCCTCATCCTCAATACTGACATTGTTCAGGAGGCTCTTCCCATGGGTCTTCACGGCCGTGGGGTGTGGCTGGTTCTGCGGGGTCAGATTAACAATATTGGATGCCAAGCTGTCTTTGCTGATGGAGCGGGCCAAGCTGACGCTGTCACCAGAGCTGGGATCCACTTCACAACTCGCAGCGTGATGGAGAGCAAAAGGTGTCGGCTGGGACGCAGGCCTGAAACACAGGGAAGGCCCACTGGGTGCGCTGCTGTATACACAGAGACCCCCAACACGGGCCGGCCATGCAACGAGAATACGCCTCTCATGCGCGGGAGATTTAAACTCATCCTTCCGCGAGGCAGAAGGAAATCAGAGATCATTTCAGCTTTGGGATTCTCACTCTAGTCCCAGGACCTCCTGATACCCTTAAAAATTACTGAGGACCCCAAAGAGCTTTTGTTTCTATTTATCAGTATTAATCTCTATTTATCATCCTAGAAATTAAAGCTCAGACATTTTCTAAACATTGATTGAAATTACAGTAATTAGTCCATTCCATGATAAATGACGACATTCTCCAGAAGGGAAGTTTCCAGTGTAAGGCCAGGCACTATTTGACACCTGTGTAGCTCTGGGATCTGGCTGGATCCTCATACCTGACTCCACCTGCTGCCACACCACATGGCGTGCAGACTCCGAAAAATCCCACGGCACACTCACGAGCATGAGGCTGCAGAGAGGCAGTAACTTCCTAGTGTTGTTATAAAAATAATTCTGATCACAGAGACTTCCTAAAAGGGTCTCGGTGATCCTCAGGGGGTTGGGGCGACATCTTAAGAACTGCTGTTTAGTATAAAGAAATTCCAAACAGAAACATCGCTGAAACAGAGACTCACCTGGTTTTTTTTTCTGGCCATGCTATTGCTGCTCCTCGAGGCTGACCATCAACTCGGGTCAAAGAATTCGATCGATGTCGCTGATCTGCAGTTCAGAGGAAACAGACAGTGCTGAGTAACCAATTTTCTATCACTGGAAATTCTTTCAGTATGACCATTTCTCCAGAAAAATGCCTCGCAAGTTAGTACACTAGAAGGGCCTCACGGAAAGCAGAGAGGCAAAACCACACACTTGTCCCACATTTTGATGGTCACACACGGTTCAACAGCGACCGACCCAACGAAGTAACCAGAACTGTGAGAGCTTCAGCGTGAGTGAGCTCCTGCTTATGTCGCAGTTACTCTGTGTCTACTACACAGAAGGTAATCGCTCTCAACGATAGTTTCACAGCAAGACTATAAATTCTGAGATACATCAACACAAGTTAAAATTTATCTGGCCACAGTCTTAACTAAAATGACTACATTGGCCAGGCACAGTGGCTCACACCTGTAATCCCAGTACTTTGGGAGGCCGAGGTGGGCAGATCACGAGGCTAGGAGATGGAGACCATCCTGGCCGACATGATGAAACCCTGTTTCTACTAAAAATACAAAAATTAGCTAGGCATGGTGGCAAGTGCTTGTAATCCCAGCTACATGGGAGCCTGAGGCAGGAGAATCGCTTGAACCAGGGAGCCTGGTTACAGAGCAAGACTCCATCTCAAAACAAAACAAAAAAAAATACATCAGAAAAAAATGAGTTAATTTTGAGAAATATGATTGTACTAATCTATAGTCACGAGAAATTAAGGAAAAAAGATGAGGAGGAAACATTCTTACCGGGGATGTCCTCTCCCTGTATGGATTTCTGCTGTTTCTGTCGCAGTGGCAATAAAGGATGAGATGGGCTGAAGGCAGCAGTTCCTTTCCCACTAAATGGAAAAAGAATTACAGGGAAAATCCCTCCTTTATCACACTTCAAGGTCAACAGCAAATGCACGAGTATACAGGACCATCCTGAATTCACACCAGGTTTTGAGAAACTCGGACTGTTTGGGAAAAATGAGCCAAGAGTACCAGGAACTTCCAACTTGGGATGGACATGCACACACCGTGAACAGGGGCACACCGACCCTCCGATGTGTCTACAACACAACCAGCTTCCACGGGAAAAGCAAAACCCAAGCGTGCAATTAGAGTGATTTTTTGAGATAAACGAAAGTAAAAAGAAAAAGTGATCCTTTGACAAGCAACAGTTTTCAAAAATGCACATTACTGCCTCAATAAAAAAATGAGAGAGAGAGAACTTCAGAGATAAAATAGACCACAAGGATGATGCCCACTGTACTAAGCCACAACTGTGAAGATACTGATGAGTAACTTAAACCCATCACAGACAGCAGCATGAACATTCCCACACTGCTGGTGGGAGGGTAAAAATGTACATTTTTAGAGGACAATATGGCAATATCTATAAAAACCTCTTAAAATCACTCACACCTTTACCACTCCTTGGATTACAGCTTAAGGGAAAGAACGATGAGAGGTGCACACAGAGGCACGGGTGTGAGAAGGATGAGAGGTGCACACAGAGGCACGGGTGTGAGGGCCTCAATCCCGGGAAGAACGGCACGTGCAGGAAAGGCCGAGGTCACACGTGTGCAGATCGCACAGTTCTGACAGAGAAACACCCGTGAGACCGGCACCCAGCAGCCCCTGCCACCCCACAGGCACCAGCTCCCGAGAAACAAGCACGCTCACACTGCAGGGCAGCTATCTTGGTTGTTTCACTTTGGGGAGAATTTGGTAAAGGGATAATTTGCCAGGTGCAGACGGGCTGGGGAAATCGCAGGGGACAGCTCAGCACCCTGGACCAGAGTTAGCACACCTAGGCCCGAAGAGGCAAAGACGGACAGAGGACACCAGAGTCAGGACACAGACACCACAGAGACACAGTGAGAGCACGTGTGCAGGAGCACATAAGCGAAAGGGCTGCGGAGAGAGGGGCTCAGGGCAGGGAGACCGGGGAAGCTGGGCAGAGCATCAATGGCACAGGGACCTGTGTCAGGGCCACAATGCAAACCCTGCAGCCTGGATACCGTGGGGACAGTGGACGCTCACAGCACACCCGTGACGTGAAAGACTGGGTAGCTGTTGAAACTGTGGCAGAGGAGGATGTACCAAGTGGGAAAATTCTCACCACAGGCTGCTGGGTGCAAACAGCAGGTCACAGAGCAGTGTGTACACGGGCACCAGCTTCTTGTGCGCGCGCGCACACACACACACACTGGGCTCAACAACAGACACGCAAAGACCAGAGAAAGGATGCCAAGTGTCCGCGCTGGCCCATGTGAGGGATGGCTCAGCCTCGAGGCATTCTCCTCACTCAGTGACCTCGCCTGTGCCCGCGGGCACGGAGTTACCGCCCCACCTCTGCTCTGAGCTCTGGGGACACACACCAGTCTCAAAGCCCCCCAACACAGAACACATCCAAACCCCTCCCTCAGCTAAGCCCCGCCCCTGGGTGTGCACCCGCCTCACTGCCTGTATCACAAGGCCTCTCAACTCCTTCCTCCCGGCTCCGGCAGCCCCGGCAGCCCAACCCTCAACACGGTCGCCAGTTTTAGCTCCTCAAACAACCTGAAACAAATGAGTTCGTTCTATGCCATGCTGTCCCACTGAACCATTCCTTTATGTGATTATTTAAAATCACTTTTAAATAGTGTTTTCCTCTGAAATCGCCACATGTTAACAGTGTTTATCCACTTTAGGTGTGCTAACTGGCTCCAGGCTGGAATCAGCTGTGGGCCCTCCTACCACATGAAACACAAAGCTCACTCTTACTCCAAGGGAAGGTGCCTTCATCCCCTCCCCCAGTTCTGGGACAATCACTCTAGCTCAGATATGGTTATCCAAATTAGGTCTTCGTGATGAAAATTCATTTTCCAAAAAACGCTTTTTAAACAACTCTTTTTCTAGAGTTGTTTAGCCTTTAAGCAGCTCTATAAACTTTTTCACTAGAATCAAATTAATTATTCCCCAAAGTTAATGAAGCAAACAAATACTCTTCTTTGAAGACTTCACAATATTTGAAATGCAAGAGGATCTCACTCTTTATGTCTATCAGACCATAAACAGCACATCTAAACCGTCAATTCAACTTTCTAATCTTTAGATCATTTCTTAAACAGTGTAACACATGGTGGAAAAGAGAAGAGAAAAACACCTGTTCCATAAACAATGTTAGAATTAGGTACACATCCTTGAAGGAATTTCCTGCTAGTATCATTCCCGGCCTCTGCAGAGGGGACCGAGTGGCCAGAAGGGCAGTGGCAGAAAGAAAACCTTTCATAAGCTACTACAGATTGCTTATGTTAAAAAAGGTAACTTCAATTAATATTTTAAAGTAACACAAATAGGGACACAAGATGGTGAACTGATTCTGAAAGCAGACAGACAGACTTACAGGTATTCAGGTTCTTCAGGGTGCAGGTAGTGCCTGTGACAGCCGTCCGCCGGCAGCTGCGCGGGGGGCTGCAGGTCAGCCGAGGTCCCTGCAGCAGGGCTGCCTAGGAAACTGCGTTTGGTCGCATTGGAGATAGGTACAGGAGGCCGGCTGCTTTTCTGGTGTAACACTGTTTTAGCTGCAGAAATAGTGTTTTTGCATCGTTACTTACAACACTAACTGAAAGCACAGAAAAATCCTGCAGCTTTTATAAGCACCAACTCAACCTTTTCTTGAAACCAAACTTCTGCCAAAAAAAAAAAAACAAACAAAAAACTGGTTTCAAGTTTAACAAATGCATTCTACAATAATAAGTACTGTAAATATTGTACAAAAATAAATACTAAAATTAAAAGACACAACACACATGAGAAGAAGAAGAACTGAGAGGAAACGTAAGCCCAGCTGATGGGCTCTGTCTTGGTCATCGTTTAGCACCCGCACAAAAGTCCTCCACTCCACTGGTGAGCTGCTTCCAAAACCACATGCCACCTTCACTAATCCTGGTGCTAGACAAGACGCCACCACCCAGGCTCCTGGGAGAAGGCTTGGGGCTCAGCTCCAGAGAGCCACCCAGTCAGCAAGGGGCCGAGGCAGGGTCTGAAGGGCACTTATCTAGGCCCAGCACGTGGGCAGCTGCTCTGGCGGGTCCCTTCAGCCCAGCCCCTGGGGGTCAGGTGAGGTGCTGAGCCTGGCTTGGGCACCATTCCCTTTCTTGGCCCATGCCTGCTCACCCACCTCTCTCCCAAACGGTCAGCCCCAAACAGTGACTCTGTCTCTAAGGCTGCTTCCCAGAGAACTAACCTATGGGAGGTGGTGCCAAGAGCAGCTCAAGAAGGCAAGAGGTGGGGCCATATGGTGGGGACCAGTGGTGGGGACCAGTGGGAGGGCACCCACTAGGTGATGTGTTGTGAACATGGAGGCAGGAAGTGTAAGGACGAGGGGGTGGCGGCTGCACTGAGCTCTGCAGATGCTCTAGGGAAAAGACAAAGAAGGCTGAGAGGCAGCAATGTGACCAAAAGCCAAGGGCACTGAGCTGTGCTCTCTGGCAGCCAGGGGCCGGGACCAGAAATGAATGGCTGCCAGGGAAGCTAAACCCCCAACCCAAGAAGGCTGCAAGGCCAAGGTGAGACCCTAGATGGGAAGGAAAGAGACTATGACTCGTGGCATACAAACTTCTAGGCCTGTAGAACCTCAGATTCTCAGATTACCTAAAATTCTCTGAGCCTACAGAAGAGGGCTCCCCTCCCTGTTAAGGGCCAGCATCCCTGCTGGCCCCATATTTAGATGATACAGAGGCATCTCTCTCAAGATGACATGTGCTCCCCGAGGCACGTATAATCAAATTGTCAAAGACAAAAAGAATTCTGAAAGCAGCAAGAGAAAAGTGATTCATCACATACATGGGAACCTCATTAGACTATCAGTAGATTTCTCAGCAGAAACCTTCAGGCCAGAAAGAAATGGGATGATATATTCAAAATGCTGAAAGGAAGGGAAAAAAAACCCTTCCTTTCAGATGGGTGTTCAGATATAATGTTCCAAGAACATTATATCTGGCGAAGCAACACTTCAGAAACACGGGAAAAAAAACATTCCCAGACAAACAAAAGTTGAGGGAGTTCATCACCACTGCACCTGCCTTCCAAGAATGACTAAAAGGAATTCTTCATACTGAATCAAGAGAACACTAAATAGCAACACAAAAGCATAAAAAATATGAAACTTACTGGTCAAGGGACATACACAGACACAAACATAATACTGTATTACCCTAACAGTGGTAGATACATCACTTTTAATTCCATTATAAAAGTTAAAAGAGGCCAGGCACAGTGGCCCATGCCTGTAATCCCAACACTTTGGGAGGCTGAGGTGGGAAGAGCACTTGAGCTCAGGAGTTCCAGACTAGCCTGGGCAAGACAGCAAGACCTCATCTCTACTAAAAAAAAAAAAAAAAAAAAAAGTAGCTAGGCGTGGTGGCACAAGTCTGTAGTCCCAGCTACTTGGGAGGCTGAGGTGGGAGGATTGCTTGAGCCCAGGAGTCTGAGGTTACAGTGAGCAATGATCAAGCCACTGTACTTCAGTCCAGCCTGGGCAACAGAGTAAGACCTTGTCCTAAAGAAGAAAAAAAGGTAAAAGACAAAAATATTTAAAATAACAATAAATTGGCCGGGCATGGTGGCTCACACCTGTAACACCAGTACTTTGGGAGGCTGAAGCAGGTGGATCACCTGAGTTCGGGAGTTCAAGACCAGCCTGACCACATGGTGAAACCCTATGTCTACTGAAAATACAAAAATTAGCCGGGCGTGGTGGCAGATACCTGTAGTCCCAGCTACTGAGGAGGCTGAGGCAGGAGAATCACTTGAACCTGGAGGCGGAGGTTGCAGTGAGCTGAGATTGTGCCCCTGCATTCCAGCCTGGGTGACAGTGAGAATCTGTCATTCATAAATAAATAAATAAATAACAAGTTATGTTAACGATTACATAAATAGCTGTGAATGGTGGCATTAACTGCATACTATGTAGAAGGGGGAGGTAAAAGCTGAGAGGTCTAGCATATAAGTGAAGGTGAGTTGCCATCATAAAACAGACAACTGTATTTTATGTAAGTCCCAGGTAATGACTACGGAAGTTACACAAAAGGAAAAGAGAAGGGAAAACAAAGACCATTAACATAAAAACAACAACAAAACACAAATGAAGACAGCAAGAGACAAAGACATGCAAAAGAACTGTTAGATAGACAAAACAGTTAACAAAATGGAAAAAGGAAATCCTTTCCTATCAATAATTACTTTGAATAAAAACGGATTCAACTCACTAATCAAAAGATAGAGAGCAGCTAAATGATTCAACAGTATACTGCCTACAGGAAACTCACTTTTGAGTGAAGAACACATACAGGCTGAAAGTGACGGGATGAAAAGATATTCCATGTGTAAGAATGGTAACCCAAAGAAAGCAGGAATGGCTATACTTATCTCAGACACAACAGACTTTAAGTCAAAAACTGTCTCGAGACAAAAAAGTCATTACGTCATGACAAAGGGTCAATTCAACAGAAAGCTGTAACAACTGTAAGTATCTGTGTACCCACATCAGACCCAAATATATAAAGCAATACTGACAGATCTCAAAGGAGAAACAGAAATACAGTAATAGCAGAAGGCTTCAATACCCCACTTTAAATAATGGATGGAATACCCAGACAGGAAATTTAACAGTGACAAAAACAAAGAACAGAAGGCTTACACAGCGCTCCAGACTAAACGACCTCACAGAGACATACACACTTTTCACCCAACGGCAGCAGAAGACGTATTTTTCTCAAGCACACGTGGCCCGTTCTCCAGCACAGATCACATGTTAGGTCATAAAACCAGTCATAAAAAATTTAAGAAGATCAAAATCATGTCACGTATCTTTTCCAACCACAACGGAATGAACCTAAAATTAATTACAGCAAGAAGGCCGGGCGCAGGGGCTCACACCTATAATCCCAGCACTTTGGGAGGCTGAGGCGGGCAGATCACTGGAGGTCAGGAGTTCAAGACCAGCTTGGCCAACACGTTGAAAACGCTGTCTTGGCCGGGCACGGTGGCTCATGCCTGTAATCCCAGCACTTCGGGAGGCTGAAGTGAGAGGACTGCTTGAGGCCAGGAGTTCAAGACAAATCTGGCCAACATAGTGAGATTCCATCTCTCTTTTTTTAATTGTTTAAAAAAAGGAATTCTGTAGCAATCAACACCTCCATTAACAAAGAAGCAGGACTTTAAATAACAACCTAACTTCATACCTCAAGGACTAGGAAAGGAAGAACAAAGTAAGCTCAAAGTCAGCAGAAGGAAGGAAATAATAAAGACCAGAGCAGAAACAGATCAAATAGAGAAAAACAATAGAAAAAAATCAACAAAACTAGGTTGGTGAAGATAAAATCGACTAATGAAGAAAAAGAAGACTCAAAATCAGAAATAAAAAAGGAGATATTATAATAGATGCCTCAGAAATAAAAATGATCACAAGGGCCTATTACAAACACTTATATGCCAACAAACTGAATAATGCAGAAGTAGTGGATAACTCTCTAGAAATATACAATCTATGAAGACTGAACAAAGGAGATCTAAAGCCCAAACAGATAGTAATAAACAAAGAGATCGGAGCAAGATCTAAAGCCCAAACAGATAGTAATAAATAGATTGAAGCAATAATCACAAACCTCCCAACAAAGAAAAAGCCCAGGACCAGATGGCTTCACTACGGAATTCTACCAATTCTTCTTAAATCCTTCCAAAAAAGAGAAAACGCTTTGAAACTCATGTTATGAAGACAGCATCACCCTGATACCAAAGGCAGACACAGACACCAGAAGGAAAGAAAACTACAGGCCAATATCTCTGATTAGCACAGATGTAAAAATCCTCAATAAGATACTAACAAACCAAATTCAACATTACATCAAAAAGAGGATACACCATGATTAAGTGGAATTCTTCCCTGGAATGCCAGGTTGGCTCAACACAGGCAAATCAACGCAGAACACACCAACAGAATTACAGATAAAAACCACAAGATCATCTCAATGGTATGCAGAAAAAGCATCTGACGAAGTTCAACATCTACTCATGATTTAAAAGAAACAACTCTACACGAAACGGTTAGAGAAGGAGCTTACCTCCTCACAATAAAAACCACTTATGAAAAGCCCACAGTCAGTACCATAATAAATGGGGGAAAACTGAAAGGTTTTCCTCTAAGATCTGGAACAAGACAAGCATGCCCACTCTTACCTCTTCTGTCCAACACAGTACTGGGAATTCTAGTCAGATAAATTAGTCAAAATAAATAAATAAATAAGAAAGAAAAAAGGAAATCCAAATTGGAAAGGAAGAAATAAAATTGTTTCACTGCAGATCCAAGGTCCTATACACAGAAAACTCTAAAGGCTCCATAAAATAAGTGTTAGAGCTAATCAACAAATTCAGTCAAGTTGCAGGATACAAAATCAACATTAAAAAAAAAATGTAGCATTTCTATACACTAACAATTGACTATCTAAAAAAGAAATCAAGAAAACAATCCAATTTTTAATAGTATCAAAAAGAATAAATACTTAGGAATCAATATAACCAATGACTAAAAGATCTCTACACTGAAAACAATAAAACACTGATGAAAGAAACTGAAGACAACAAAATTAGTATAAGGATATCCCATATTCATGGATTGAAGTGATATTGTCAAAATGTCCATACTACCAAAAATGATCTACAAATTCACTGCAATCCCTATCAAAATCCCAATGGCATTTTCCACCAAAACAGAAAAACAAACCTAAAATCTGTATGGAACCACAAAAGACCCAAAATAGCCACAGTAATCTTGAGAAAGAACAACAAAGGTAAAAACATCACACTTCCTGATTTCAAATTATACTACGAAGCTATAGTAAAACAGTATCATACTGGCATAAAAACAGACACAAGCCAAAGAAACAGAATTGAGATATATGGTTAACTAATCTTTGACAAAGGTGCCAAAAATACACCATGGGGAAAGGACAGTAGTACCTTCAATAAATGTTGTTGGGAAAACTGGATAACCAGATGTAGAAGAATGAAACTGGACCTTTATTTCACACCATATACAAAAATCAACTCAAAATGGACTGAAGACTTAAACTAAGAGTAATTAATTTAATTAAGACCTCAAACTGTAAAACTCTAGAGAAACAAGCTCCTTGACAGTAGCCTTGGCAATTATTTGATTATCACACCAACAGCACAACTAATGAAAACAAAAATAAACCACAGGAACGACACCAAATGAAAAAGGTTCTGCAAAGCAAAGGAAACAAACAAAACGAAATGGCAGCCCACAGACTGAGAAACTATTTACAAACAGTATGGCTGATAAGGGGTTAGCATCCAAAATACATAAGTAACTCAACTCAACAGCAAAAATACAAATAACCCAAATAAAAAACAGGCTAAGGTCTTAAATAGGCATTTTTTCCAAAGAAGACATACAGGTGGCCGATAGGTATGTGAAGAGCTGCTCAACATGACCAACCATCAAGGAATGCAAATCAAAACCACAATAAGGCATCACTCACGCCTGTCAGGATGGCTATTATCAAAAAGACAGGAGATGAGTATTGAGGAGAATGTGGAGAAAAAGTGAACCTTTGTATACTGTTGGTGGGAACACAAATTGGCATAGCCATTCTGAAAAACATATGGAGGTTACTCAAAAAACTGAAAATAGAATTACCATATGATCCAGCAATCCCTCTTCTGGGTATATATCC
The DNA here is from genome assembly GCF_003255815.1 of Theropithecus gelada. Taxonomy (NCBI): domain Eukaryota; kingdom Metazoa; phylum Chordata; class Mammalia; order Primates; family Cercopithecidae; genus Theropithecus; species Theropithecus gelada. The sequence continues at coordinate 2,441,191 of NC_037683.1, read as the reverse complement.
AGGAAATGAAATCAATGTCGCTAAGAGTTATCCGCACTCCCATGTTTACTGCAGCACGACTCATGATTGCCCAGATACATAATCAATCCGTTTGTCAACAGATGAATAAAGAAATTGTGCTATACAGAGACATACAATGGAATATTACTCAACCTCAAAAAAGAAGGAAGTCTTGTCATTTGAGACAACACAAATGGACCTGGAAGATACTATGTACAGTAAATAAGCCAGACACAGAAAGAAAAATACTGCTTGATCACAAGTGTATGTGGAATCTAAAAAGTAGAACTTAAGCAGAGAAGTGTTTGCCAGGGGCTGGAGGGTGAGGGGAATAAGGAGATGATGGTCAAAGGGTACCAGGTTTCCATTTTTAAGGTGAGTAAGGCAGCATGGGAATATAGTTAGCAATACTGTGTTGTATACTTGAAATCTGCTGAGAGATTGTAAGTGGTCTCACCACATACAAAGGTAACTATGTGAGGAGATGGACGTTAACTAGCTTGACTGTGGTAACCAGTTCACTATGTATACGTGTATCAAAACATCATGCTGTACACCTTAAATATATACACTTTTAATCTTCAATAGGACCTGTTCCCATCTCCCCTCCCGGTCACCAGGCCTATAACCAGGGTGATATCCAACAAAGCCCTTGCCTGGGAGAAAAGGGCCACATACCCACCCACCCTGTGGAGTTGCAGGGTGTAGCCAGCCAGTTTCAGCAGCCAGGGGAGGCTGAGAGGTGCTGGACTCAGGGCCTCTGTCAAGGGAGCGGGTTGAGGAAGAATGTGTCCATTTGGGAGGACCCCTGAGCACAGGATTTGGCAGGAACGGAGTGATGATGGCCCTTACCAAGTAAGGGAGAAGTACCGTAACTGCCACGGGACAGCAGAGGAGGGGCCAGGACCCCCCGCACCTCCCAACACACACACACACAGCAGAAGCATGGGGAGCGTGCCCGTCAGAAAGGTACCCACAGCAGCACCAGGCAGCCCTGTGGTCGCCCCTTTCAGTACACCAGGGCTGTCTGAAGCAACGATTGGATTGGTGGGGAAGCAATCACCGTGGCAAGAGGGAGACAGAGTTCCAAAGTGAGAGGCTTCACGGAGGTATCAGAAACCAGGTGGCCGCAGTGACTATGGTGAATGGCAAGGCTGAAGGGGCAGCCATGGGGCCTGGTCAGCAGAGTCACAGAATTGAGAACTGTTTCACTAGGCACAAAATGCAGAGCCAACAAGGGCACTGGTGTGCTTATCCCATGAGAAGAAACCAAGAAAGGATGACTGGATGCTAAGGGCCGCTGCACCCCCACTGGAATTCAGTATGCCATGCTGGACGGATCCAAATTACACCCTAGTGGCATAAAAATTATTTTGATGGCCGGGCGCGGTGGCTCACGCCTGTAATCCCAGCACTTTGGGAGGCCAGGGTGGGCATATCACCTGAGGTCAGGAGTTCTAGCCAGCCTGGCCAACATGGCGAAACCCTGTCTCTACTACAAAATGCAAAAATTAGCCAGGCGTGGTGGTGTACACCTGTAATCCCAGCTACTCAGCAGGCTGAGGCAGGAGAATCACTTGAACCCAGGAGGTGGAGGTTGCAGAGAGCTGAGATCATGCCACTTCTCTCCAGCCTGGGTGACAAAGCAAGACCCTGTCTAAAAAAGAAAAATAAAAAAATTATTTTGACATTTGCTATCCAACAGACTCAAAAAACAGCTTTTTCAGAGCTTCTCTTATTTAACCAGGGGCAGAAACTTCGGAAGGAGAGGTGCCAAAATCCCCTCTGGGGCAGACTTCCTGCCCAAAAGCACCCAGAGAAGCCCATGTGCATCTACAGACACACGTCACCACGTCCCTTTACCCATTCCGCAGCCACACATTGCCACGTACCTTCTACCCTGTTCTACAGAGACACACGTCACCACGTACCTTTACCCATTCCACAGCCACATCGCCACATACCTTCTACCCTGTTCTACAGACACACGTCACCATGTACCTTCTACCCTGTTCTACAGACACACGTCACCATGTACCGTCTACCCTGTTCTACAGACACACATCACCACACACTTTCTACTGGTTCTACAGACACACATCATCACGCACTTTCTACCCCGTTCTACAGACACACATCAACATGCACTTTCTACCCGTTCTACAGCCACACATCAACCCGCACCTTCTACCCATTCTACAGACACACATTCTATAGACACACATCAAGCACTTTCTGCCCGTTCCACAGACACACGTCATCACACACTTTCTACCATTCTGTAGCCACACGTCACCACGTACCTTCTCCCCTGTTCTACAGACACACGTCACCACGCAGTTTCTACCCATTCTGCAGAGACATGTCACCGCACACTTTATAGCCGTTCTGCAGACACACATCATCACACACTTTATAGCCGTTCTGCAGACACACATCATCACACACTTTCTACCCGTTCTGCAGACACACATCGCCACACACTTTCTACTCGGTTCGGCTCCCTTCAGTTGTGCTACCCTACGAACCTATCTGCCTTTCCTGAGGAAACTGATTTGTCCTTCCCATACAAGCTGCTTCTCTCCCTGCCTCTCCCTGCTGATGCAGGGTGTATGAGTCCCTATTTCTAGTTATTCAGCAATTCACTGCTTCTGTGCCCGCCACATGCATATGAATAGCTGTGAGACTGTTTGTGTCTGTATTTCCTCCCAACAATGCCGTCTCTGGGACCAGCAACACTCAGGTGAGCATGCATGGCAATGGTTCCCCAGTCATTCCCAGAGGGACCACCAGCTACGTTCACAGATGAGTGTGCACTGGGAAAGGGAGAGGACATCACACCCCACGGCCTTACAGGTATCAGGGAAGGGAGAACACGCCACAGGAGTCTCTGGCAAGTCAGGTGGGAGAGCACGACGCAAGATTCTGGGACTCTAGAGCCACAGAGAATCACATGACATTAACAACAGCCCCTGATGTGCACAGGGCACTGCACGCCTGCTGGCAGTGTGTTCAGAACTGCCCATCACAAGCTGGGTTCTGCCACTCACTCCAGGGCATAAGGCCGAGTGCACCAGTAAGATGGGGTTGTGCCTTGGGACCGAGCCTGCACGAGCCGCCACCAGGGCACCAGCAGCCCACCAAACTCCTCTCTACAGCCACACAAGGGCCCCTGACGACCACAGATGGAAAAGGGGAAAGCCTGGGTACGGTTAACAGTGGGTCAACTGGGAATGCAGACAAACTCTGCCATCAGCCACTCTCAGGCCAGGACAACAGGCGCACACATGAAACAGCTAGAGGTAGGCAGGTATGGAGACTAAGAGCACAGACTACCACCTGCCAAGACCAGTGCTGACTCCTAATATGGCACCGTCCTTGAGAAGACCAGCCAATCACTTGACAGCAAGGTAACTACAATAGACCCCTTGCAGCCTGGAAGGGCCAGCAATTCACTTTTCCAAGAGCAGACCTGCATTCTGCATCTGAGTGTTGGTTTCTCCTGGCCATAGGGCTTCAGCAGGCACCACTACCCAACAGCTGGCGGTAGGACCCACTGCACAGGGCCCCACGTAATACTGTATCAGACCAGAGACACTCCCCAGCCTCGGAGGTACAGAGCAGGCCCAGGACTACTAGACGCCCCCTCCCCGGCTATGTCTCATCCCAGAGTGAACTGGAGCTACAGCTGCTTCCTAGCATTCCTGACTCCTCATTCCTAAGGACCAGCAGGCAAGAAGAGGAGCCCCGCAGGAAGAACAGGGCTCCAGCCACGACTCACGATGGGGTCCGATGGGACGAGGCCTTTCCCACAAGGCAGAACGAGTGAAACTGCTCTGTAAGCAGCAGGAAAAACAAGACTTCCTTCTTAAGCTGGACACTATCATGAAAAAGGTGAAGAAAGGCAGGAGGAAGGTGGCTGGCAAGATCAAACAGCTCAATCTGCAGCTCCCAACGAGACCAACACAGAAGACGAGTGATTTCTCCATTTCCAGCTGAGGTACCCGGCTCATTTCACTGGGGCTGATTAGACAGTAGGTGCAGCCCACCGAGGGCAAAGCCGAAGCAGGGTGGGGAATCACTTCACCCAGGAAGCACAGTGGGTCGGGGAACTCCCTCCTCCAGCCAAGGGAAGCCGTGAGGAACGGTGCATTCTGGTCCAAATACTATGCTTTTCCCACAGTCTTCGCAACCCGCAGACCAGGAGATTCCCTCAGGTGCCTACACTACCAGGGCCGTGGGTTTCCAGCACAAAACTGGGCGGCCATTCGGGCAGACACCGAGCTAGCTGCAGGAGTTTTTTTCATACCCCAGTGGCACCTGGAAAGTCAGCGAGGCAGAACTGTTCACTCCCCTGGAAAGGGGGCTGAAGCCAGGGAGCCAAGTGGTCTAGCTCAGTGGATCCCACCCCCACAGAGCCCAGCAAGCTAAGATCCACTGGCTTGAAATTCTCACTGCCAGCACAGCAGTCTGAAGTCTACCCGGGGTGCTCGAGCTTGGTGGGAGGAGGGACGTCCACCATTACTGAGGATTGAGTAGGTGGTTTTTCCCCCACAGTGTAAACAAAGCCTCCAGGAAGTTCTAACTGGATGGAGCCCTCCACATCTCGGCAAAGCCGCTATAGCCAGACTGTCTCTCTAGATTCCTCCTCTCTGAGCAGGGCATCTCTGAAAGAAAGGCAGCAGCCCCAGTCAGGGGCTTATACATAAAACTCCCATCTCCCTGGGACAGAGCACCTGGGGGAAGAGGCGGCTATGGGTGCCGCCTCAGCAGACTTAAACATCACTGCCTGCTGGCTCTGAAGAGAGCAGTAGATCTCCCAGCACAGCACTCGGGCTCTGCTAAGGGACAGACTGCCTCAAGTAGGTCCCTGATCCCCGTGCCTCTTGACTAGGAGACACCTCCCATCGGGGGTCAACAGACACCTCATACAGGAGAGCTCCGGCTGACACCTGGAGGGTACCCTTCTGGGACGAAGCTTCCAGAGGGAGGAACAGGCAGCAATCTTTGCTGTTCTGCAGCCTCTGCTGGTGATACCCAGGAAAACAGGGTCTGGAGTGGACCTCCAGCAAACTGCAGCAGACCTGCAGCAAAGGGACCTGACTTTTAGAAGGAAAACTAACAAACGGAAAGGAATAGCATCAACATCAACAAAAAGGACGTCCACACAAAAACCCCATCCGAAGGTCACCATCAAAAACCAAAGACAGATAAATCCACGAAGATGAGAAATAACCAGTGCAAAAAGGTTGAAAATTCCAAAAACCAGAATGCCTCTTCTCCTCCAAAGGATCACAACTCCTTGCCAGCAAGGGAACAAAGCTGGACAAAGAATGTGTTTGACAAATTGACAGAAGTAGGCTTCAGAAGGTGGGTTATAACAAACTCCTCTGAGCTAAAGAAGCATGTTCTAACTTAATGCAAGGAAGGTAAGGACCTTGAAATAAAGTTAGAGGGATTGCTAACTAGAATAACCGGTTTAGAGAAGAACATAAATGACCTGATGGAGCTGAAAAACACAGCACGGGAACTTCATGTAGCATACACAAGTATCAATAGCCGAATCGATCAAGCAGAAGAAAGGATAGATTGAAGATCAACTTAATGAAATAAGGCATGAAGACAAGATTAGAGAAAAAAGAATGAAAAGGAACAAACAAAGCCTCCAAGAAATATGGGACTATGTGAAAAGACCAAACCTACATTTGACTGATGTACCTGAAAGTGATGGGGAGAATGGAACCAAGTTGGAAAACAAACTTCAGAATATTATCCAGGAGAATTTCCCCAACCTAGCAAGACAGGCCAACGTTCAAATTCAGGAAATACAGAGACCACCACAAAGATACTCCTCGAGAAGAGCAACCCCAAAACACATAATCGTCAGATTCACCAAGGTTGAAATGAAGGAAAGAACGTTAAGGGCAGCCAGACAGAAAGGTCGGGTTACCCACAAAGGGACACCCATCAGACAAACAGCAGATCTCTCTGCAGATACCCTAAAAGACAGAAGAGCGTGAGGGCCAATATTCAACATACTTAAAGAACATAGGCTGGGTGCGGTGGCTCAAGCCTGTAATCCCAGCACTTTGGGAGGCCGAGACGGGTGGATCACGAGGTCGGGAGATCGAGACCATCCTGGCTAACACGGTGAAACCCCGTCTCTACTAAAAAAATACAAAAAACTAGCCGGGCGAGGTGGCGGGCGCCTGTAGTCCCAGCTACTCGGGAGGCTGAGGCAGGAGAATGGCGTGAACCCGGGAGGCGGAGCTTGCAGTGAGCTGAGATCCAGCCACTGCACTCCAGCCTGGGCGACAGAGCAAGACTCCGTCTCAAAAAAAAAAAAAAAAAAAAAGAGAACATAATTTTCAACTCAGAATTTCATATCCAGCCAAACTAAGCTTCATAAGCGAAGGAGAAATAAAATCCTTTACAGAGAAGCAAATACTGAGAGATTTTGTCACCTCCAGGCCTTACAAGAGCTCCTAAAGGAAGCACTAAACATGGAAAGGAAAAACCGGTACCAGCCACTGCAAAAACATCCCAAACTGTAAAGACCATCGACACTATCTATGAATAAACTGCATCAACTAACAGGCAAAATAACCAGCTAGCATCATAATGACAGGATTGAATTCACACATAACAATATTAACCTTAAATGTAAATGGGCTAAATGCCCCAATTAAAAGACACAGACTGGGCTGGGCGTGGTGGCTCACACCTGTAATCCCAGCACCTTGGGAGGCTGTGGCAGGTGAATCACCTGAGGTTGGGAGTTCAAGACCAGCCTGACCAACATGGAGAAACCCCATCTCTACTAAAAATACAAAATTAGCCAGGCATGGTGGCACATGCCTGTAATCCCAGCTACTTGGGAGGCTGAGGCAGGAGAATCACTTGAACCCAGGAGGCGGACGCTGCAGTGAGCCAAGACCACGCCATTGCACTCCAGCCTGGGAAACAAGAGCAAAACTCCATCTCAAAAAAATAAATAAATAAAAAGACAGATTGCAAATTGGGTAAAGAGTCAAGACCCATCAGTATGCTGTATTCCGGAGATCCATCTCATGTACAAAGATACAAAAAAACTCAAAATAAAGGGATGAAGGAATATTTACCAAGCAAATGGAAAGCAAAACAAAGGCAAGAGGTGCAATCCTAGTCTCTGATAAAACAGACTTTAAACCAACTAAGATCAAAAAAGATGAAGAAGGGTATTACATAATGGTAAAGGAATCAATGCAACAAGAAGAGTTAACTATCCTAAATATATATGCACCCAATACAGGAGCACCCAGATTCATAAAGCAAGTTCTTAGAGACCTAGAAAGAGACTTAGACTGCCACACAATAATAGTGGGAGACTTTAACACCCCACTGTCAATACTAGACAAATCAACAAGACAGAAAATTAACAACGATATTCAGGACTTGAACTCAGTTCTGGACCAAGCAGATCTAATAGACATCTACAGAACTCTCCACCCCAAATCAACAGAATATACATTCTTCTCAGCACCACATAGCACTTATTCTAAAATTGACCACGTAATTGGAAGTAAAACACTCCTCAGCAAATGCCAAAGAACGGAAATCATAATGAACAGTCTCTCAGACCACGGTGCAATCAAATTAGAACTCAGGATGAAGAAACTCACTCAAAACCGCACAACTACATGGAAATCGAACAACCTGCTTCTGAATGACTACTGAGTAAATAACTAAATTAAGGCAGAAACAAAGAAGTTCTTTGAAACAAATGAGAACAAAGAGATAACGTACCAGAATCTCTGGGACACAGCTAAAGCAGTGTTTAGAGGGAAATTTATAGCACTAAATGCCCATATCAGAAAGCTGGAAAGATCTGAAATCGACACCCAAACATCACAATTGAAAGAACTAGAGAAGCGAGAGCAAAGAAACTCTTTGCTAGCAAAGCTAGCAGAAGACAAGAAATAACTAGGATCAGAGCAGAACTGAAGGAGATAGAGACATGAAAAACCCTTAAAAAATGCAATGAATCCAGGAGCTGGTTTTTTGAATTAACAAACTAGACTGCTAGCCACACTAATGAAGAAGAAAAGAGAGAAGAGTCAAATAGACACAAAAAAAAAATAATAAAGGGATATCACCATTGATCCCACAGAAATACAAACTACCATCAGAGAATACTACAAACACCTCAGTGCAAATAAACTAGAAAATCTAGAAAAAACGGATAAATTCCTGGACACATATACCCTCCCAAGACTAAACCAGAAAAAGTCAAATCCCTGAAAAGACCAATAACAAGTTCTGAAATTAAGGCAGTAATTAATAGCCTACCAACCGAAAAAAGCCCAGGAACAGACGGATTCACAGCCGAATTCTACCAGAGGTACAAAGAGGAGCTGGTACCATTCCTTCTGAAACTATTCCAAACGACAGAAAAAGAGGAAATCCTTCCTAACTCATTTTATGAGGCCAGCATCATCCTGATGCCAAACCCCGGCAGAGACACAACAACAAAAAAGAAAATTTCAGGCCAATATCTCTGATGAACATCGATGCAAAAATCCTCAATAAAATAACTGGCAAACCGAATCCAGCAGCACATCAGAAATCTTATCCACCACGATCAAGTTGGCTTCATCCCTGATGCAGGGCTGGTTCAACATACACAAATCAATAAATGTAATCCATCACATAAACAGAGCCAATGACAAAAACCACATGATTATCTGAATAGATGAAGAAAAGGTCTTCAATAAAATTCAACACCACTTCATGCTAAAAACTCTCAATAAACTAGGTATTGATGGAACGTATCTCAAAATAGTAAGAACTATTTATGACGAACCCAGAGCCAACATCATACTGAATGGGCAAAAGCTGGAAGTATTCCCTTTGAAAACTGGTACCAGACAAGGAATGCCCTCTCTCACCACTCCTATTCAACACAGTATTGGAAGTTCTGGCCAGGGCAATCAGGCAAGAGAAAGAAATAAAGGGTATTCAGATAGGAAGAGAGGAAGTCAAGCCTCTGTTTGTAGATGACATGATCGTATATTTAGAAAACCCCATCATCTCAACCCAAAATCTCCTTAAGCTGATAAGCAACTTCAGCAAGTCTCAGGATACAAAAATCAATGTGCAAAAATCACAAGCATTCCTATACACCAATAACAGATGAACAGAGAGCCAAATCATGAGTGAACTCCCATTCGCAACTGCTACAAAGACAATAAAATACCTAGGAATACAACTTACAAGGGATGTGAAGGACCTATCAAGAACTACAAACCACTGCTCAAGGAAATAAGAGAGGACACAAACAAATGGAAAAACATTCCATGGTCATGGATAGAAAGAACCAATATTGTGAAAATGTCTATGCTGCCCAAAGTAATTTACAGATTCAATGCTATCCCCATCAAGCTACCATTGACTTTCTTCACAGAATTAGAAAAAACTACTTTAAATGTCATATGGAACCAAAAGAGAGCCCTCATAGCCAAGACAATCCTAAGGAAAAAGAACAAAGCTGGAGGCATCACGCTACCTGACTTCAAACTATACTACAAGGCTACAGTAACCAAAACAGCATGGTACTGGTACCAAAACAGATATATAGACCAATGTAACAGAACAGAGGCCTCAGAAATAATGCCACACATCTACAACCATCTGATCTTTGACAAATCTGACAAAAACAAGCAACGGGGAAAGGATTCCTTATTTAATAAATGGTGTTGGGAAAACTGGCTAGCCATATGCAGAAAACTGATACTGGATCCCTTCCTTACAGCTTATACAAAAATTAAGTCAAGATGGATTAAAAACTTAATTAAACATAAGACCTAAAACCATAAAAAACCTAGAAGAAAACCTAGGCAATACCATTCAGGACACAGGCATGGGCAAAGACCTCAAGACTAAAACATCAAAAACAATGGCAACAAAAGCCAAAATTGACAAATGAATCTAATTAAACTAAAGAGCTTCTGCACAGCAAAAGAAACTATCATCAGAGTGAACAGGCAACCTACAGAATGGGAGAAAATTTTTGCAGTCTATCCATCTGACAAAGGGCTAATATCCAGAATCTACAAGGAACTTAAAACAAATCTACAAAAACAAACAAACAAACAAACAACCCCATCAAAAAGTGGGCAAAGGATCTGAATAGACACTTCTCAAAAGAAGACGTTTATGCGGCCAACGAACATAGGAAAAAAGTTCATCATCACTGGTCATTAGAGAAATGAAAATCAAAACCACAATGAGATACCATCTCATGCCAGTTAGAAAGGCGATATTAAAAAGTCAGGAAACAACAGATGCTGGTGAGGCTGTGGAGAAATAGGAACACTTTTACACTGTTGGTGGGAGTGTAAATTAGTTCAACCATTGTGGAAGACACTGTGGCGATTCCTCAAGGATCTAGAAACTGAAATACCATTCGACCCAGCAATCTCATTACTGGGTATATACCCAAAGGATTATAAATCATCCTACTATAAAGACACACGCACACGTATGTTTACTGCAGCACTATTCATAATGGCAAAGACTTGGAACCAACCTAAATGCCCATCTGGATAACGAAAATGTGGCACATACACACCATGGAATACTATGCAGCCACAAAAAAAAGGATGAGTTCATGTCCTTTGCAGGGACATGGATGAAGCTGGAAACCATCATTCTCAGCAAACTAACACAGGAACAGACAACCAAACACCGCATGTTCTCACTCATAAGTGGGAGTTGAACAATGAGAACACATGGACACAGGGAGGGGAACATCACACACCGTGGCCTGTCAAGGGGTGGCGGGGGCTAGGAGAGGGAGAGCATTAGGAAAAATACCTAATGTACATGGGTTGATGGGTGCAGCAAACCACCATGGCACGTGTATACCTAGGCAACCAACCTGCAGGTTCCACACAAGTATCCCAGAACAGGGGAGGGGAAGAGGGGAAGAGGGGAAGAGAGGAGGGGGAAGGGAGGGGAGGCGGAGGAGGGGAGGAGTGAAGGGAAGCCAGAGAGCATGGAGCAGTGGAGACGGTGCGGCAGTCATGAAGGCATCAAACGAGGAAAGCCTATTCTACCTTAAATTCAAGAAGGATAGAAACTAATCTGAAAACAGGAGTTAGCAATAGCCTTGACTTAGGGCTAAACTCAAAGAAAATGAAGGAAGCAAGTTTAACAGCACTACAGTGTTTCCTGCTATAAGATGGAATTGTTACGGCAGAAGAAGAGTTGGGAAGGAAAGTTAGTCCAGGGATGAAAAATTAGTTCAAGGTCACCCATGAGGAAATGAGATGACTTAAAAACATTCTAACAGCAAGGTAACCCAGTTCTAAGCTTTTTGCCATTACTCTTTCTTATTGTAAAATAGCACGCGCGCGCACACACACACACACACACACAGAGAGAGAGAGAGAGAGACAGAAACTGCATAAAACATACATAGAGCTTAACAAATAATTATAAAGCAAACTCCAGGTAACCACCACTTGGGTCCAGAAGAAAGTCACCAGTCTGCCAAGAGCACCCAACATGCCCAATTAACCACTGCTTTTTACCCCCCTACACACACACACGCACACACACACGTGCACGTGCACGCACACACACGCACCTACACACCCCCTGGAAAACACAGTGGAGCTCTGCCTGCTCTCCAGCCTGTCCATGTGATTCTGTGCCTTCATTATCAGGAGAATCTTCCTTGCAGCTGCTCGTGGCTGTGGCTCACACATGCCCAGTGCTGTATAGCATCTTGTGGCATGGACATAGAACAATGCACCCCTCTGACTGCAGAGGCACATTTGGGAGCTTCTTTTTAGCTATCATGAGCAGAGCTGCTCTGAGCATCCTTTCCCTGTGTCCTGACACACAAGTACCAAGTTTCCCTGGGGATACACCAGAGGAATTGGCTTGCTGAGCCAAAGGGCAGACAACCCACAGGACTGGGTAACACACTCAACAGCTTCAGAGGCTGCTCCAAGTAACACTCTTGCCAGCAGTGGTGAAAGGTGCACTCTCAGACACTATCCCATACCTGGTCCCGTTCTACCATTTTGCCACAAATAGATCGGGAGGATATATACACACACAGATGCTCCTCAGCTTACAGTGTGGTAATGACCCAATAAACCCATCGTAAAACGAAAATATCGGTGAGTAGAAAACACACTGAATACACTTAACCTAGCAAACATCACGGCTTAGCCTAGGCGCCTTCAGTGTGCTCAGAACACTGACATTAGCCTACAGCAAGGAGAAATCTAACACACAGCCTGTTTTAGAATAAAGTGCTGAATATCTCGTGTAATTTACTGAATGCTGTACTGACAGTGAAAAACAAAATGCTCGTAGGACACGGGAAGCACGGTTTCCACTGAACACGCATCGCTTTTGGACCACTGTGAAGCTGAAAAATCTTAAGCATTATAAGCTGCAGGCCGTCTGGGTGTCATCTTTAATTTGCATATCCTTGATGATTGATGCTAAGCAGCGTTTCATAAATCAGTTAGGCACATGGGGTCCCACTCTCATCAAGTGTTTGTTCTTTTGCCTTTTTTTTCTGTTGGTTCTTCTTTTTTTTTTTTTTTTTTTTTTTGAGACGGAGTCTCGCTCTGTAGCCCAGGCTGGAGTGCAGTGGCCGGATCTCAGCTCACTGCAAGCTCCGCCTCCCGGGTTCACGCCATTCTCCGGCCTCAGCCTCCTGAGTAGCTGGGACTACAGGCGCCCGCCACCTCGCCCGGCTAGTTTTTTGTATTTCTTAGTAGAGACGGGGTTTCACCGTGTTAGCCAGGATGGTCTTGATCTCCTGACCTCGTGATCCGCCCGTCTCGGCCTCCCAAAGTGCTGGGATTACAGGCTTGAGCCACCGCGCCCGGCCTGTTCTTCTTTTTTCTTATTGCTATGAATGAGCTCTTTATATATTCTGGATCCTAGCTCTTTACTACATGCACTGCAAGTACCTTTTCCCCCTCTATGGTTATTAATAGTTGGGTTTTTTTTTTTAATTATCTTTATCATCTTTCAAGGAAAAGAAGGTCCAAACTTTAACGTGGCTGAATTTGCAATCTTTTCCTTTGTGGCTAATACTTTCATATTCTTTGTAAGAAATAATTTCTTAATCCAAGGTTATAAAGATATTCTTCTATACTATCTTCTTAAAACTTTCCAGATTGTCAAGCCTGGCAGATTATTTTCATCTGTAGTAAACAGATTTTTTTTTCAGTTTGTTCATTCTGGCGGTGAGAACAGCCATCCTGGAACTTTTAGAGTTGTGCAATTTTTAGAGCTGTGATTCGTAACTGAGTAGTTCATCAAAATCACTTAGAAAGTCTTTCCCCAAACTCTCACGCCCATCCCTGGGATTCTGACTGCACAGGGCAAGGCAAGGCCCAGGGCTGTGCAGCTGTACAGAGCCCTTCCAAGAACTCTGCTGTGCGAGAAACAAGGACCCACTGGAGAGCACTTTCGGATACTCTATCTGGGCTCGCAAGGAAGCCGCTGCCAACCTGAGGAATGTCTGTCACTCACCGTCTTTCAGCTCCTGAACATCCCTGGGCTGAACAAAATCTGGCTTGACATTCTCAAACCACCAAAAGAGCTCCGCAATAAAAACCATAACATTCGGCTAAAAGACAAAAACAAAAAACCAAAGTATGGTAAGTAGTTATCCACACACGGTTTTAAAACTGCATGCCAAGTAATTCGTTATTACCTTCAACACTAAGGGCGCATACAGCATATCTTCCAAGGTGAGATAAAAACATTTATTAAGATATTCATTGGAGAATTCTCTCAGAAGCCGAATATTATACAGACTGTCAGCCATCGACGTTACCTCCTTTAAGCATATATCTAATAGACGAAAAGAAAATCACAATTTATTATAAAGGTATTCTGCTTCAAAAGAGAGAGAGAGAGAGAGAGGAAGAAGCATTCTGAACTGAAAACCATTTTATATAAAGGTAGTAATGAAGGTAATGACATTGAGAAATGTAGGGAGTACAGGATGTATAACAAATAATACTAAGTATAAAAAGAAAACAAGACAAGTCCAGGAACCTCTCAAGTCTGAATTTGACGGTGAACATCCAGAAAGCATAATAGAAAGCGCCCAGATCTCAAGAGTGGGCGTCCAAAACAAACTGCAACAATCACCTTTCGGTTTACAGCAGAGCCCTGCTGCATGTAGCCAGTAAATGTTGAGCCAAGTTTCTTCCACCCATCAAAACCCTCTGTTTCCGTGTTTGTAAGGGGCAGGGGGAAGGGAAATGAATAAAATGTAAAGCATCAGGCTCATCCACGCCCACTCAGTGGTAACACAGGAATGTGACTAATCACAAAGATCAAGGACGATGCATAGCCCGAGTCTCCTTCCAGGAAGAGGTGGAGACTGGTGGCTGTAAGCATCTGCAGGGCAACTTTCCACTGCACACGACTTTGCAGACCCTCCATGGAGGAAGCGCCAGTACGGGCAACAAGTCACAGGACCAAAGAGAACGCCCCTCCCCAGTCTCGGCACCCTGGTGTGGACTCGGGTGGCCCTCCGATAAAGAGCCCTGCGGAGAGCAGGGTGCAGCTCAGGACTCCCTGGGAAGTGACTTGACTTTATTTTGCTTGTAAATATATACATAGTGAAAAAAAAAATTTTTTCAGAAATAACTTTTTACATAAATTTTATTTCTAAGGAAAAAACCATTTTCAAGGCTTTAGAAGTGTGCACAAACTGGACCCACAGCATCCAGAGTCATTCATGAATTCTGTCCTCCTCGGCCACCTAAGCAGATTCATTCTCAAAAGAGACCTTTAAAGCTGAGGAACTGCGCACACTTACACCGCTAAGGATGTTTCCTTTGCCACGGTTCTGACCATCAAATGTTAACGTCTTATGGGCTTCAGATCTTTTCTTTTAGAAAAAAAACAGCCGACATCATCTCCATCTCCAAAGGGAACCACTCTCCGAACGCTGCCGCGAACCCTTCCCACTCCTCCTGAGTATTCTACACTGTCTGCATCCACAAGTAACACAGTGTTGTCTCAGCCTTGAGAAACTTACATTAATGGTATCAAGCTATGCCTTATTTTAGCAGCCAGTTTTTCCCCCAAAACTCATGATGTTTGCAAACAGATCTATATTGACATGCGGAGATTTCCGTCACTCATCTTGACCGCTATGTGATCCTCCATGATTTCTCACCATTATGACACATGCTGCCATCACAGTGTTTGCGTGTGCTGTCTATGCGTGTACAGACGGGTGTTGCCCAGGCACACTCCAAGAGGGTACTCACTGGGCCACGAGCTAGGCACGCCCTCCTGCGTCACCTCGCAGCGCCCTTCTGCGTGGTTGTGCCTAGCTCCAGTCCCATCAGCGGCACTCCATAGCTTGTCCCTTCCCACCTGCACCTCAGAATGACCGACCTGTCCATGTCTGCCAGGTGGAGGGCGTGAGCACCTCCTTCTCAAAGAGCATGCCTCTGACGACTGGTGTGTTTTACTTCTTCATGGTTACTGGCCATGAAGGGTCCTCTCCTGTGGGCCCTGTCCATATTGGCCTTGGGTTGTGCATCTTTTTCTTACCGATTCTGGAATCCTTTCTGGATTGTGATTATGAAAGGACTGGGTGACAGTCCTTCATCAGGCCACATGTGCTGCAAATATTTTCAATGGGTACAGTTTATCATTTCATTTTGTTTATGATGTGCTTTTGTCACAGGAAAGTTTTACATTTTAATATGGTTGCATTTAACAATCTTTTCTATTTGTGCTTTTTATAATTTCGGCAATCCATCTCTACACGAATATCATAAAAGTATTTTCCTTTATCTTCTCAAAATTCTTAAATTTTACTTCTCAGGTTCGCATCTTTACTCCAAGGAAGGGGTGTTTCTGGCTCGGGTGGGGTGGGGTTTTACGGCACTTTCCCACAGAGACGTCAATGCCGCCATGTGCTTGGCCAGCCAGGGTGGCTCCCCTCAGTGAGGCCACCTCAAAGGCACCAGATTCCCTGCAAAGCATCTCTTTTCTCGGTTCTACTTGTGGTTCATTCATCTGGTCCACGTGACTGTCCCGGAACCAAAACCACACTGTTTTTGGTAATGTCAAGTTAAGCAAAACTTGGTATTTTTAGGGCACATACCCCCGCACATTCTTATTCTACAAAACTACTCAGCTAAAATCTGGGACAATTTAAGCAACAAAATAAAAATGAAAGTAATGAATTATGACCTACTGAATAAAATAAGATCCATGATGCCATCCGGATATAAACAAATACATGAATAAAGAAGCAAACAAGCGGGGCAAATGCTGACAAGACGGGAAGACGCACTGAGGCTGGAAGCCATCCGCAGGTGGAGACCAGCAGGTGAGAATCTGATGAGAAACATGATATTCATAGTCCAAAGCCTCTCCCCACAAATTACTAATGCATTCTAAAGCAAAAACAGCAAGCTTAGAAGCGGGGAAGGCCAGCACATGCCACCTGCACCAAGGGGTGAAGCTAGAGTCACCAACACGGAGATGTCCCAGTACTATGCCCCTGAGGTGACACGCTGGGAGGACACACCGCAAGGAAACTCCAGACAAACACACCAAGGGCCACTACTCACAACCTTACTCTTCGAAAACATCAAGAGTCAAGAGAGGTAAAGGCTGGAAACGACTCCAGATGAAGGGAAACTATGAGGGGACGCTGGGCCAAGCAGGTGCTCCTGGGTAGCTGAGCGAGTCTGGACCAGGCTGGGGATCTGTGTGCCAACGTTAGCTTTCCCAACTTTTGCTGTGTTACTCTCAAATGGTGGAGAGAGACAAAGAATAACACAATCCAAGAGAATTTCTGCATTGCCTTGTTAATATCTGTGAAGACAAAAGTATTCACTGGACTGGCAACAAGTTTTCAGAACAACCTGGAGAAAACACAAGTTTTAATATGGACTGGGGATCTAAGAACACTTGTTTCAGTCTTCTCCCAAGAGAAATACGAAAGCGTATGGATTTTCCTCGCCTCTTTTCTGCTGCACTCACTCCCAAGTGCCTCCCAGTTCTCACATGACAAGAGAATGCTCATACGGAGTGGGCACTGAAGTGCAGGGCAGGGGTACAGGGCAGCCCTGGCTACGGCTCCCGCTACCTGCCCCCTGCCAGGCTTGGAGAACCCGCTGTCAGGACACAAAGGCACCGCTGCTCCTGGGCCTTCACTGGAACTGCACCTGCCACGGGTGGGGTCAAAAGTCTATGAGGTCCCATCACGTCCCTACAAGGCCCAGAGCCACCATCAGAAGGGGGCGGTGACTGCCCACAAGTCACTGCCACAGAAATGTGTTCAATTTGTTCTAACATTTTACATAGGATTTTCAATCTATACGAACATAGAAAGCCAGCCTAGAATCTCCTCTCATAGTCTACTTGGTGTCAGGGAATAATCCCCCGCTTTCGGGCCACTCCATCTTTTCCTATTATCTAGGACAGGGGACATAACACAGGAGCTGACAATTCCTTGAGAGTCTGGGAAATGCCCCAGGAAGAAGCTGGTCCCTGTGGATGCATTTGTTGACTCCTGAGTCCGTTTTCTTTGTAGTTATAGGTCTATTTAGACTGCCCACCACTTTTGGCTTCAAAGAAGATTGCCCATTTTGTCTAACATTTCAAACACATATGGCACACAAATATTCTCAGTATTTTTATTTTAGTAGCTGCTATACATGTATTCTTGATCAATCTTTCCAGATTATCTATTTTGTTAATTCTTTAAAACAATAAGCTTTTAGTTTTACATATTCTCTAGAACTTTGGAATTTTTTCTACTTTATTCACTTTTTGCTGTTAAATTTGCCAAAACTTTTTTTTTTTTTTTTTTTTTTTTTGAGAGCAGGTCTCACTCTGTCATCTGGAGTGCAGTGGCACAATCACAGCTCATTGTGGCCTCAGCCTCCTGAGCTCAAGTGATCCTCCTGTCTCAGCCTCCTGAGTATCTGGGACTACAGGTGCACGTCACCAGGCCAAGCTAACTTTTTAATTTTTGGGCTCTCATTATGTTGCCCAGGCTGGTCTTGAACTCACTGCCTCAGCCTCCCAAAGTGCTAGAATTACAGGCATGAGCTACCACATCGAGCAAATCTGCCAATTTTTTTTTAACTTTTATTTTAGGTTTGGGAGGGTACATATGAAGGCTTGTTACATAGGTAACCTCACGTCACAGGGGTTTGTTGTACAAATTATTTCATCACCCACGAATTAAGTCCAGTACCCAACAGTTATCTTTTCTGCTCCTCTCCCTCCTCCCACCCTCCACCCTCAAGGAGATCCCAGTGTCTTGTGTTTCCTTCTTTGTGTTCTTAAGTTCTTATCATTTAGCTCCCATTGTTTTTACTGAGACAGAGCCTCACTCTGTCACCCAGGCTGGAGTACAGTGGCATGATCTCAGCTCACTGCAACCTCCACCTCCCGGGTTCAAGCAATTTTCCTGCCTCAGCTTCCCGAGTGGCTGAGACTACACGTGTGCATCACCACGCCCAGCTAATTTTTGTATTTTTAGTAGAGACGGGTTTCACCATGTTGGCCAGGCTGGTCTCGAACTCCTGACCTCTGGTGATCCGCCCACCTTGGCCTCCCAAAGTGCTGGAATTACAGGCGTGAGTGACTGCGCCTGGCCTTAGCTCCCACTTCTTAAGTGAGAACATGCAGTACTTGGTTTTCTGTTCCTCTGTTAGTTTGCTAAGGATAATGGCTTCCAGCTCCATCCACATTCCTGCAAAAAACATGATCACAATCTTTTCTATCGCTGCATGGCAAAATTTTAAAATTTTTATTTTACTTTAAGAAGCTGGCTGGGCTCATGCCTGTAATCGCAGCACTCTGGGAGGCCAAGGCTCCCAGGAAGACCACCTGAAGTCAGGAGTTCGAGACCAGCCTGGCCAACATGGTGAAATCCCATCTCTACTAAAAATATTTAAAAATTGGCCGGGTGTGATGGTGCGCGACTGTAGTCCCAGCTACTTGGGAGGCTGAGACACAAGAATTGCTTGAATCTGGGTGGTGACAGAGGTTGCAGTGAGCAGAGATCGGGCCACTGCACTCCAGCCTGGGCAACCAAGCAAGATTTCATCTCAATTTAAAAAAAAAAAAAAAAAAGCCAAACCATTTGTTTTGAAAAGCTTAAGAGAAATAGGTCTCTGCCTATATTAGTCCATTTTCACGCTGCTGATAAAGACATACCTGAGACTGGGCATTTACAAAAGAAAGAGGTTTACTGGACTCACAGTTCCACATGGCTGGGGAGGCCTCACCATCATGGCAGAAGATGAAAGGTACATGTCACACGGTGGCGGCATGAGAGAGAATGAGAGCCAAGCGAAATGGGTTTCCCCTTATTAAACCATCAGATCTCGTGAGATTTATTCACTACCACAAGAACAGCTGGGGGGAAACCGCCCCTGTGATTCAATTATCTCCCACCAGCTCCCTCCCACAGCGCATGGGAATTATGTGAGTACAATTCAAGAAGAGATTTGGGCGGGGACACAGAGCCAAACCTTATCACTGCCCGTTCCACTCCTTCTGCCTGTGGCCTTGGTAAGAGAACATGCAGCCCCATCCCCTACCCTATCACTAAGAGGCTACAGCCCACTGTCACAGCAGACAACAACCACAGTGTGGGTGGTCCTCTGTGTGCCTCCCCAGCTGCCACACAGCCAAGGATGTGTGATTAAACCCAGACTGAGTCTCTGTACACCATAACTATGTAACCATCTTCCACAGCTGGGCTACACAGTATCTCTACTTACACTCCTTGGACAACTCTTCATTTTTCCTGGATTTAATACTTGGCTCAGTTATTCACCTATGTTACTGCCTCTGGGCCAGACAGGCCAACTGCCTTCTACTGATCTGTGCCTCTGTCCCACGTTCCTGGCCCATCCATGGGAAGGCTGGCACTGTGGATTTCGGCCCAAGCCTCCCTCCACCTCCTCTTCAGGATGGTGTGCATGGGCACGCTCCCCGGCACTGGGAAGGCACCACCCAGTCATCTTCCTTCCAGGACTGTGGCTGAGGAATCTGGTGTCATTGGGGCTGTCTGCCTTGTGTGTAACCCGCTTGGTCTCTCCACAGTTATTTGGGATCTCCTCTTTCCCAGGGGTTCTGGAGTTCATCGTGGTATGCTTTGCCATGGCCCTTCTTCAGGAATCCTGCTGGCCACCCAGTGGGTCCTTCCTACTTGCCACTCATGTCCTTGGGACACTTTTCTGCATTTTATGTTGACTGAGTTCTTTTCTCCTACTTTCTCCTCTCTTTCTTCGTACACTGATCCTTATTTTTCTATCTTTTTTCCCTTATTTCCTATCTCTTTGCTTTTCTGGTTCTACTTTCTGGGAGATTTCTTCAACTCTGTCCTCTAGCACTTCAGTGGCTCTCCCGTCTTAGCACCAAAGATTTCCTTCCCAAGAACTGGTTTTCGGGGGCTCTTCAGACTTTGCCAGAGAATTCTAAACAAGCTGTAGCACTCCAACAGCTGTTTTGAGTCTGATGATTCTGTACATACTTACGTGCCACTACCTTGCAGACATCGTTTCCAGAGTCCTGCTGTTGGTTCTGAGGTCCAAACCCTCTCATCTCTAACATTTTCTGCTGCTCACCTGCACCATCTCTGTTGATTTGGGTTCTCATTCAGGTCAGTGATTTTCCTCAAATGTCAGGAATCTTTGGCTGCCGCTCTTAGTAAGGAGTGAGTCACTGTGGGTCTTTTTCCTGAGGCCGATTTCTGCAGAGAAGAATCCTTCCCTGTGCTGCATGTGGGGCAGGTCTGCATCATGGAGTCAAGCAAGAGAAATGGTGGCTTCTGGGGCAGGGTGCACTGGGAGGAGAACCAGTCTCATCTTCAAGTATGAAGAATTTTACACAAAAGCCCTGATTTCAGTGTCACCTCATCCCCGCCTGCACCTGGGGTCTGAGGCTAGAGTTTATCTGGCTCAGTTCTCCTCAAGAGTGTCCCGCATCTACTAAGGGCATGTGAGGAGAAAGGCACGAGAAGCAAAGTGAACCAGAGCTCTCACTGCTATAGACCAACTTTCAAAGAATCCACCCCAGGTACTGCTGTCCACCAGCATCCTTGGTGCTCCATTCTGCTGTCCAGGGTCCTACAGGATGAGCCTCTTTGCTTCCCCAGCTTGACACCCACCCCTCCTCCGCTTTGCTTTTCTTTTTTTTTTTTTTTAATTACTTCTCCATTAGTGGACTTGTTCAGAGTCCAGATATATCCTAGTTTCATCCAAAATGGAATCTGCAATTCAGTTCCTTATTCTCCTTGTTTGGGAGTGACTTCTGACTAACAGAAATGGACAGAAAACTGCCCTTCATTTCTCCTTCAACTTTTTTTGGGTTTACTTCTATGTTCTTTTTCTGATAACAAACACCTACTCAACACCAACTGGCCCCAAACACTACTTCAGATGACTGGGATACATCAGTGAGCAAACCAGGTAAAACTCTGCCCCTGCTGAGCTCACACTAACAAGTACCACTACGTTTTCCCCTACGGTCCATGAAATATTTAAATGTCTTCTCTGGCTTTCAGGCACTCAATCTTTTAAGATTTTAGAATAACTGTGCATTTGTCAGGGTTCTCCAGACAGACAGAACCAATAGGACATACGAGAGAAGTTTGCTCACAAGATCACAAAGACAGAGCAATCCCACGACAGGCCAACTGCAAGCTAGGGACTCAGGGGTGGCAGCATGCCTGGGTCCAAGTCTGGAAGCCTCAGAGCCAGCGAAGCTGATGTGCAGCCCCCAGGCCAAGGCCAAAGGCCTAAAATCCCCCAGAAGGCCATGGTGCAAGTCCCAGAGTCTAAAAGTCAAAACACCTGGAGTGTGATGTCCAAGGACAGGAAGAGAGAAGGTGCCCCACTCAGGAAGGGAGAGAGAGCAGAGAGGGAGAGTCCCCCTCCTCCACCCACACTGAGGGCAGGTCTTCCTTTCTCAAGCCACACCCATCACCCCTGGAAAAACCCTCAGACACACACCCAGAAACAATGCTTCACCAGTCACCTAGGCATCTCTCAATCCAGTCAAATTCACACCTGAAATGAACCATCATTAATTCACAGGCAGGAAAAGAGGCTGCATCTTCTAGCTGGTGAGTTCTCACTTGACCTTACTGTGGAGAATGTACTGGTTCTTTGGGATCTGCTGCAGTCTCACCTGTGGCCTTAATCGACTGCACATTTTATAAAGGCTCCAGTGCTTGTCTTTACTGTCTCTAAGTGAGCAGATTCCACAGTGGCTGGTGCACTGGATAAAGCCTGAAGTCCTCTATGGCCTTACTAAATTGTCTGCTTTATCAATCAGTTTCTGCTACAAAAGTCAGCAATGTGGCTCTGTCCATTTCTCCTTGTAACTCTGTCATTTTTGTTTGTTTGTTTGCTTTTTTGAGACAGAGTCTCACTCTGTTGCCCAGGCTGGAGTGCAGTGGCGCAATCTCGGCTCACTGCAAGCTCCGCCTCCCAGGTTCACGCCATTCTCCTGCCTCAGCCTGCGGAGTAGCTGGGACTACAGGCCCCTGCCACCTCACCCGGCTAGTTTTCTGTGTTTTTAGTAGAAACAGGGTTTCCCTGTGTTAGCCAGGATGGTCTCGATCTCCCAATCTCGTGACCCACCCACCTCGGCCTCCCAAAGTGCTGGGATTACAGGCGTGAGCCACCGCACCTGGCCATAACTTTGCCATTATTTAAAATCCATTTTGATGTTCTGCTCTTACATATAATGAGTTTCAATACAGTCACACCTTCCCGTAAACCGTTCACATGATTATAATTGGTAATGAGCCTGTATCCTTAGCAATTCGCTCTGTCTTAAGATCCCCAACAGACATACAGGGCAGGCCGCACACAATGAAGGAAAAGTCAAATTTATGAACTAGAAGGTAGACTTCAGAAAGCATCCAGGACCAGATGCGGTGGCTCACACGGAATCCCGGCACTTTGGGAGGCCAAGGCAAGCAGATCGCTTGAACCCAGGAGTTCAAGACCAGCCCGGGCAACATGGCAAAACCCCATCTCCACACACACACAAAAAAATACAAAAGTTAGCCAGGCATGGTTGTATGTGCCTGTAGTCCTGGCTACTCAGAAGGTTGAGGTGGGATAATCACCTGAGCCTGAGAAGTCAAGAGAAGTCAAGGCTGCAGTGAACCATGATCACACCACTCTACTCCACCCTCCACCCTGGGTGACAGAGTGAGTGAGACGTCGTCTCCAAAATAAATAAATAAATAAAATAAAAGGCATCCAGAACTCAGCAGGGAGAATATAAGAGATGAACACATAAAAGAAGGTCCCATGGCCGGGCGCGGTGGCTCACGCCTGTCATCCCAGCACTTTGGGAGGCCAAGGCAGGTGGATCACCTGAGGTCAGGAGTTCAAGACCGGTCTGGCCAACATGGTGAAACCCCATCTCTACTAAAAATAAAAAAATTAGCTGGCTGTGGTGGCGGACACCCGTAATCCTAGCTACTCAGGAGGCTGAGGTGGAAGAATCGCTTGAACCTGGGAAATGGAGGTTGCAGTGAGTCGAGATCACGCAGTTGCATTCCAGCCTGGGTGACACAGCAAGACTCCGGCTCAAAAAGAAAAAAAAAAAAAAAGTGCCAAGATAAGACCTGGGGGATGAAGAAAATCGCAACACAGCTCAAGACTCCATCCCCCATCCCCAGTCTTCTTTAATTTGTCTAGTTCTCCTTTTATGTCCATCATTTTAAACATCCTGTTATCTTTCACCCATGTCCTGGTGCCAAATTAGCTGCAGTACCTGCTTTCCCTGCATGGTTTCTGATTTCTCAGAGTTCGTCTTCCAGCAGGGGCTCTTCTCAGTGGGCAGCCAGCATCCCCCGGCTCATGGAAATGTCCCTGTATAGCCAAGCTGTGCTTTATCCCTGCCAGGGTCCATGAGCTTCACTAGTCCTAGACTACTTGTTGCACTAACGTTCAACTGGCATTCCCACGCCATATGGGTGACACACATCTCAACCGTCCTCTGATCCACTGTGTACCCAAGAGCTGCATTTCCTCCTTAAAGAGCTTCTCCTCCACATCCCCAGAGCCAAGGGCATCTGTCAGACCTCCTTGGTTCACTCCTGGGCAGTAGGTGGAGTTTTCCAGTTCTCTTCCCAAGAGGTCCCAGTCACAGCTCCTGACAGCACACAGGCCCAGGGCCAAACGAACATGGAAACTCAGGCCCAGGGGCCCCAGGGCACCTACCTGTCCTCCACTGAGGAGTTTTCACTCAATGACAGATCATCTCCTGGTACCTGAGGCTCTCTCCTTCTTCCTTTTTTTTTTTTTTTTTTTTTGGAGACAGAGTCTCGCTCTGTCACCCAGGCTGGAATGCAGTGGTGCAATCTCGGCTCACCACAGTGTCTGCCTCCCGGGTTCAGACAATTCTCCTGTCTCAGCCTCCCAAGTAGCTGGGACTACAGGCACGTGCCACCACACCCGGCTAATTTTTAGTAGAGACGGGGTTTTGCCCCGTTGGTCAGGCTGGTCTCTAACTCCTGACCTCAGGTGATCCACCTGCCTTGGCCTCCCAAAGTGCTGGGATTACAGGTATGAGCCACCGTGCCCAGCCTCTTCCTTTAACTGCAGCTATATATTTGTGAAACTATTTTGTCTAAAAAACTGTATTTTCTAGCACTTTTACGCTCAGCAGGAACAAGATCAATGTTAGCTCAATGCACCCAGCGCCTGAAGTCCGACACAAATGCTTCCATATTAGTTCGGGGGGCACCTCTTGGCCTGGTATCTGCCTACTTCAGAATGAAGGGTGCTTAGCAAAACCTAAATCAGAATTCATGCTCCCCCTGGCCCCTGTCCAGACAGCCACTGTCGTGCTGGTGATAGTCATTCACTGTCTCTCTCCTCGTTGTTAGGTTGTAAACACCTGAAGGGAGATATGCTGTCATCGGAATGTCCCTAACACCAAGCGTGTGGCAGTTGTTCATAAATGGTTCATAAACAGACTCAATTTTGCATTAATTTTCCCATCCTCAAACTAAGTTCTAGATGATTTAAATCAGTTGAGGAAGGATTTACAAAAGCTACCCATTCTGAGACATAGGTAAAGTCACAAATACTTTCACACATCACTCAAATACTTTCAAGTACGATTTCTCTCTCCCTCTCCACCACCCCCCGCCCCTGCCCCGGGCTAAGGTGATCATCTCTCCTTAGCCTCCCAAGTAGCTGGGACCACAGGCGTGCACCACCACACCCGGCTAATTTCAAAGTGCAGTTTTGTCATCAGATAAAATGCAGGTTAAGTATGAGCACATCATCCCCCGATTTTTTCATCTATAGGCTAACATCCCCATTTATATTAAGGATTCCATTTTCTTTCTTTTTTTTTTTTATATGTGGATTAATGTACACTGTAATTTTCTGTTAACCCTTTCGGGTCTGTTTCAGGGAAGCGTTCTCCACTCACCATCCAGTTTCATCTGCTCTGGGCAATAATAGTGAATCACAGCTAAGAGAGCAGCACCATCACTGCCGTCTCTCATCAAATCCTCCAACAACGGGAAGTAGGGTGACTGCCTAGCAGAAAGGTGCTCTCGTCGATAGCGGACCTGTAGTTGATAAAAGGAAAACGGTCTCTGCATGTGATGTCTCTTCACTACCATATATGTTACAGGCACACTGTTAGATCAAGAATTAACATAACGCCTAACAGACAACATAGAGAACAATTGCAATCATCTAGAAAAAGTTAGAAACGTCTGGATTACGTACTTTGCCTGGAACATATATGTCAAGATCCAAGTAGCTGGGCTTCATGGCTACACTGGGTAACAGCAACTACTTGCCAGCAATACCAGAGCCAGTCTACTCTAAACTGACCTGGAAGCAGAGGCTGCCACTAGTGCAGGCACACACGGGAAAGGAGACAGAACACACACCTACACTACCGAAAGCTGACGTACTAGACACTAACGAGAAACAAGTTAAATGGTGAACATCCTGACGCTAAGAAGACCCAAGTTACTGTTACTTTTCTAAGTAATATCACTAGCCTCAGTCATTAAGAAAAACACAAAACAGCATTAATATTTAGCTTGAGAAATTTCAGAAGCCAGGTTAGACAAAATTTCTCGTAACATAACCACCACCACTCTATTAACGGCAATGAAGCATCAGGAGATGAAATCCATGCAAGGTGTTCCAGAAGACAAGTGTCTGCTCAAGGATTCTGTGTTTCTGCATTCAGAGGAAGCCACACGTGTGGCCTTCTGCGCTCCATCAAACCCTCAGATCCGCCCCGTATCTGCATGTCAGCGTACAAGAGTACAGACACAGGCGACTGAGGGCAGGACGCTCAGCCCCAGCCCCACTGCCAAACAGCCTGCAGTACACTCGTGTTTTCTGCATTAACAGCCACAATACAGCTTTAAAATATGGCATTTCTTGCCAACCACATTTTCTCCACAGGAGGAAAATACACGATGCAAACTAGAGGAAAAAACCAGCAATCTACAATAAAAATGACTGAATTCTGAGAGTCATGCAGCTGAATCAACTTGAGGAGAAATTGTCTAAAATCAATAATTTCAAGTTGTTATGTCAGTAAGTACATCATACAGAATAATCAATACTGATGTTTAGCAAAAAACATGTGTAACACATTCTCAAATTTAGCAATAAGGCTTATTTTATGTCAGTAAAATCCGTTTCAGCACACACTTTAACTTGTTTCTCGGAGCCCACGGCACACTCTACGAAACGTGACCCGCCTCATACTGTACCACGCGTGCAAACTCCACGGGTTCCAGCATGCAGTGCACCACAGCATGCGCCAGGCCAGGCTTCCACACAGACAGCAGACACGTGAGGGGTGGCCACAGGCATGCGGGAAAGCACATGGTTTCTTGATTAAAGATGGATGGGGTGGGCTTAAGGTCAGGTGAAACACTCCTGAACTACGAGAGTCCAGGAACTTGTACAGCTGCCTTGCAAATCAGGTGGTCTGAACCTCTAGGCTGTACAGTGTTGAGGTTAGACCTCTAAATCTGTCCGTCTTTCCCAGGCCTTTCCACGCTTCTCCTCACTGACCTACTTACCGAACACTGGGGTCAGAAAGTTAGGGTTACGAACTATCTAATAAAAAAGCATTAAGGGACCTACTGCTCTTGGTAACACGTTTCTGTTTTTATAAAACTCCCAAGTGAAACCTCACTTCCTGTAGGACAGATGAAGTCTGTGAGCCCTTGACTAAATCACATAAGTGCTTTGATATTTAGCTCTTCAGTCTTCAGGATTCAAAAAGTTAAAAGATCTATACTGATTTAAAATGCTTTCTTCTTCCGTCTTATTAATATATTTCAAGAGAAGCAAAATGATCTGTGAGCTCCGCAGCAGAATCTACCGCTGCTCAAAGGAGCCCTGTCTCCCAGCTTACTCCCACTGAGGACGGACTTCAAAGGAAAACAGGGGCCCAATAATGACACTGAAGGATGCAGGCAGTTAATGGAGTACGCATAAAGCCCTCTGGAAGATCTGCATCCAAAATTCCTGAGACAGGCACCACTGGCACCAAGTACTCTCCCCAGGGGCCTGGGTAACAAACTGGCTCTGCTTCCAGAATGGGCCACCAGGTGGAGCACAACTAGGGTTGGAAAACCAAATGCTATTTTCACCTTTCTTTTTATGTGAAAATTCACACTTAACTACAGAAAGCCTGTGGCCAGGCTGACCTAAACTCAGACCCTTTCCTGACAATAAGGAAATGTCCCTTCGCCACTCCATGCAGACCAAGGCAGCAGGAACAGAGGAGAACAGAGGAATCTGACACGCTGGTGAGAGCCCCTCTCTGCAGCCCTCCAGCCCTAGTCTACCAGGTGCATCACCCGCATACCTGGACCACCCAGCTGATGGCTCCTAATAGATGTCATGTTAAATACCACAGTCAGGCAAGGTAACATCAGAAATAACAAAATATAAAGAGTAACTTGGGCAACTAGACCACTTCTCATTCTCTCTGTATCTATCACAAAAGAGAACGCCTTCTCATTACGTGCATGTTGATCACTTAAAGAAGTAACTAGGAAACAGGGTGAAATGTAACTTAGAGTTCCAAAGTGCCATATTACAAGGCCTATTCGGCTCAGAATCAGGCCAATTCTTGTACTATATAAATAACTCCAAGGTGGGACATTTAAACAACAACAACAACAAAAAAAAAAAAAAACACTTTTGGGTGCGAGCAATTTTTAATGGAAGCAAGTGATCGCGACAGGATGGCTCTGTAGATGGCAGCTGGAGGCTCGGGGTTCACTTACAGGCACTAACTTCCAATACCACTTGGAGGGAGACTGCTCAGGAAGCGAGAGAAGGAAGGCAGGAGAGGAGCATCAGCAGAGCAGGTCCACGTGTGGACGAGGTAACACACACTTCCCCACGGCGTTTACACGGCAGAGGCGGGAGGGCCTCTGGTAAGCAAAGTCTTCCCAGTGTGCGTGGCCATAGGCATGTTGTATTAGCAGATGATTAAAGTGGAAGATCACGAGTCACCTCCACAACACTATTCTTTGCAGTAGCAAAGAATACTTCGGAAACTTGGTATGGGCTGGGTACCAAAAGGCAAGAAGTCAGCTCTGACGCGGGAAGGGCCTAGTGCTTAGTCTGTACCCATGTGTTAAACATGACCATCTGAGGAACAGGGAGGAAGCTCGATGCTTAAGATCCAGACGAGGGAGGCACACCAGGCAGCCTGACACACCCGCCCACCCAGCTAACAAATGCATGGCCAGGGGCCGGTGCCCCTGGACGGGGAAAAAGGAACAGGGGAAGGCGGCACACTGCCCTCCAAAGGCGAGAACTTATAGATGGTCGGGCTGCATCTTGTGTGCACTGAACTGAGTGAATTCAGTCACATGTGCTTGCAAAAGAGAAAATAATGTCAGAGGAAGAAAAAGGCTAATGGCTGGAAGGTGCAGCCCAGCCATCACGCCACTTCAGGAGGCATGTAGGGTTCATCCAGCAGAGTGATGGCACAGGCACACAGGTACGCCACCAGCTACGCTGCACCTCACGGGCCATTCAAGGACTTTCCGGGGGCATCTTTAGCAATGGGCAATTTTCCCCTTGTTTGTTGACTTGTGGAAGCTAGCGCCCAGGTGGGCCCTACGTCCCTCACTCAAGGTTCCCAATTCCCCCAAATACCCTCACCCACCATAAAGTTCAATACAAAACACCCCTTCCCAGGGAGAGACAGGACAGGCTGCCGTGGTCACATCTCACTGAGGTGTGGAGAATCAGCCCACCAGGTGAATCCAAGAGACTAGCTGCTTCTTTGGTGAGTAAAAATAGAGAATAAGCAAATGATGGGAACTAACAGAATTCTTTAAGATTGGGAGCAACATTAACTTAGCGCATTCCAGAGAAACTAAATTCACCCTTTACCTTTTGATGAGCTGGACTCTCCAATAACTGCTGTTTTAATTTCACTTCTTTCTCTGTTATCTCTCTCATTTTAAGATTTACCTAAAGTAGAAGAGAAATGCATTAAAGAGGTAATTGCTGTCCCGCACCACTGTATCTCCACAATTATCCCCCAGAGACCCCCACTTCACCTGATCTACCTCTGACTCCTAGACATGGGCATTGTTTAGGCCAATTACACGGACACAGAAGTACATGGACTCCCTGTGATCCACAACAAGGTCCACCTGTTACCACCAGGAAACCACCTGCCCCGACCCCCACTCCGACGCCAGCGCAGTGCTCCCCCTTCACTGCGGGGCGGAGTCACTGCATCTTGGCAGTGGTCACCCACCGAACAACTGCTGTCAAACAGCTCAGCTTCTCCAACACGAACAGCAAGTGCCACTTACAAAACAGTCTGGTGGAGACATCTCACCGAAGAGCCTGAGTTGTGACAGGATGACCAGGTCACACATCCCAGACCATGCAAAAATCATACCAAATCAAATCTAATTATAAAAGTTTAACTATAAACCCCTTACAAATTACTTCAACTTCTTAGAAATTTAAGTATTCTCTCCTATAATTCCTAACTCAGTATCAAAATTGCAATTATGACGTATGGAAAACACACTCAGCAGTGCTTAAAGGGACGAGGTAAAAGCCATGATCAGACGAAAAGGCACAGAGCTGAATGCTTCGTCATCAAACAACACAGACAAGGGAGTCCACCATGCACATCAAATCAGGAGAATGAAAAGTGTCTTTAAAACTAAAAAAAAAAAGACAAAAAAATCAATATAGATAATGTAAAATTCAATCAACGAGAAAGTAGAAGAAAGGATATTTAAATCCACAACGAAGTTTTGTATGCATGATTGACAGAGTCCTTCGTAAAGGACGAGTGTGGCTGCTCACACGTATAATCTCAGCTACTCGGAAGGCTGAGGCACGAGGATCATTTGGGCCCAAAAACTGGAGGCCAGCCTGGGCAACACAGCAAGACCCTGTCTCTCTTTTAAAAAAAAAAAAAAAAAAAAGGCCTTTGGAAAATCTAATCAAGAAAATGAATGAAAATACCAATACATAACATGAAACAAATAGTCACATTTTTGGAGGAAAGTCAAAGCCACTAAAAAAGCACCATGTAAAAACACACCCTTCTTAAAATGCAAATTAATTTGAAATTTTTAATGAAACTAACATTTTAAAGGAAAATATAATTATACATTACCAAAAAATCAAGAAGACTAAACATAGTAAATCAAACATTTGCTTGTAACTCTGATCCCTGTAAAAACAACACAGAAAAGAAAATCTAAAAGCTGAAAATCCACAGGACAAAGAAGGAAAGAGGGGAACCCTATAAGCAAGGGAAAGCTACACAGAGCAGAGTCAGTGCAGTCCCAGTGCTGGGGAAGAGATGCCAGGCAGGGGCCGTGCAAACACCCCCAAGATGCCTCCCATCCTCAGACCAGAGACAAGGCTGCAGACAAGACAACGGTTGAGAGTCAGTGTCTAAAACAGTTGGAGCAAGAACTGTCAGCCCAGTCCCACCTCATCTCACAAAGCAACCCCAGCAGCACCACAGAATGGAGCCACATTTTCACCTGAAAGAAAATTCAGACAACCTAAAATTTTATATCCAGCCATATCTTTGGAAAATGAAAGCAAAATAATGTCTTTTTCAGAAGAAAAAGCTGAGAGAATTCAGTAGAACTGCCTGTAAAAAAAAAAAAAAAAATGCTAAAAGAAGTTTTTTGGGCTGAAGGAAACGATACAGATGGAAAACAGTTTTATTAAATCTCTACCTTATCGTACAACTTATTTTGTATTCCGTGACCACATGGTCAGCAGGCACCAAGCACCTCTCCTGTGGACCAAATGACAACAGTGACCTTGGGACATGCATCTGTGCACCTGACTTGAGTTACAAGCTGAGCCACTAGCAAATCAGTTATTCATATTTGCAAACATGTTAAGACATCAACAAAAAACCAAAGAAGTGTTTTTTTTTTTTAAATGAATGTCTGTCACTAAAGGAAAACTACTTGTTTCCAGTAATAAAATATGAATTTCAGAAAAAAATAAATAAATTTTGGAAAACTTATTTCTGCCACCAAAAGCTAGATAACTTCCTAATATATAAAGGCTTTTCTGATGAGATTGACGAATTTTTTTTTTTTTTTTTTTTTTGAGACGGTGTCTCGCTCTGTTGCCCAGGCTGGAGTGCAGTGGCACGATCTCGGCTCACTGCAAGCTCCTCCTCCCGGGTTCACACATGGCAGGGTTCTCCTGCCTTAGCCTCCCGAGTAGCTGGGACTACAGGCGCCCACTACCATGCCCCGCTAATTTTTTGCATTTTTAGTAGAGACGGGGTTTCACCGTGTTAGCCAGGATGTTCTCGATCTCTTGACCTCGTGAGCCACCTGCCTTGGCCTCCCAAAGTGCTGGGATTACAGGCATGAGCCACCACGCCAGGCCGAGATTGGTGATATTAAAGAATATAAGTTTTGATACTGTAACATGAAGTGTGACAACATTTGGAACATCTACATAACTCAGTGAAACAATTTTCCAAATGACCAAAGCATGAAGGTGCAAAACCCTGGGTGGGTAAAAAGTCCAGGAAGAATGCAAGAACCAGAAATGGTTACTATAGCAATAATAGAGTATAAAAAACTCACTGATCTAGTACCCAGAATCTACAAAGAGCAATGCAATAATAAAAAGGCAATCCAATTTTTAAATAGGCAAAGGGTATGAATTCCTCCAAAGAAGATATACAGCCAGGCACGGTGGCCCATACCTGTAATCCCAGCACTTGGGGAGGCCAAAGCAGGTGGATCTCTCAAGCTCAGGAGTTCGAGACCAGCCTGGGCAACATGACAAAACCCTGTCTCTACAAAAAATACAAAAATTAGGCGTGGCGGCCCACACCTGTAATCCTAGTTACTTGAGAGGCTGAGGCAGGTGAACTGCTTGAACCCAGGGGGCAGAAGTTGCAGCGAGCCGAGATTGCATCACTGCACTCCAGCCTGGGCGAAAGAGTGAGACTCTTGTCTCAAAAAAAAAAAAAGCCAGAAAATAATAAATGTTAGCAAGGATGGGGAAAACTAGAACCTTCAGATGCAGCTAGTGGGAATGTAAAATGGCACAGCTGCTGTGGAAGACAGTCTGGAAGTTCCTCAAAAAGCTAAACACAGAATGAATACATGACCCAGCAATTCCACCCCACGTACATACCCAAGAGAAACGAAAACGTGTATTCACATAGGAAGCTTGTACATGAAAGCAGCATTATTCACAACAGCCAACACGCAGAAACACCACAAACGCCCATCAATTGATAAATGAATAAACAAAATAAGGTGTAAGCACACAGTGGAATATTATTCAGGCATGAAAAGGAGTGAAACACTGACACCCGCTACAACACGGATGAACCCTGGAAACATGCTCCGTGAAAGATGCCAGGCATGCAAGATCACATGCTATATGATACCATTCATGAAAACTGTCCATCCAGACTGAGCAAACCCATGGATACGGAGTAGACTGGTGGTTGCCAGGGGCTGAGGAGGGAATGAGGTCTGGCTGCTAATAGGTACGGAGAGTTTTTCGGGAGTGATAAAAATGCTCTGGAATTAGCCAGTGATTATGACTATATAGCTGATATGGTTTGGCTCTGTGTCCCCACCCAAATCTTACCTCAAACTGTAATCCCCATAATTCCCACATGTTGAGGGAGGGACGAGATGGGAGGTGACTGAATCATGGGGAGGTTTTCCCCATGCTGTTCTTGTGATAGTGAGCGAGCTCTCGTAAGACCCGATGGTTTTATAAGGCAGTTTTCCCCACTCTTGCTTGCTCTCTCACACCTGCCACCATGTAAGATGTGCCTCTTTCCCTTCCGCCACGATTGTAAGTTTCCTGAGGCCTCCCCAGCCATGTGGAACTGAGTCAATTAAACCTCTTTTCTTTATAAATTACCCAGTCTTGGACAGTTCTTTAGGCAGTGTGAAAACAGATTAATACAACATCCTTATGAATATATTAAAAACCACTGACTAGGCCAGGCACAATGGCTCACACTTGTAATCCCAGCAATTTGGGAGCCCGAGGCAGGCGGATCACTTGAGGCCAGGATATCAAGACAAGTCTGGCCAACATGGCAAAAACCTGGCCTCTACAAAAAATAAAAAAATTACCCAGGCACAGTACCACACACCTGCAATCTCAGTTACTCGGGAGGCTAAGGCAGGAGAATCCCTTCAACCCAGGAGGCAGAGGTGACAGTGAGCCAAGATCACACCACGGCACTCCAGCCTAGGTGACAGAGCCAGAGTCTCTCTCTCTCTCTCTCAAAAAAACAAAACAAAACAAAAATCCACTGACTAGTACACTTTAACAATAGTGAAGTTTATGGCATGTGAATTATCTCTCAAATTTTTAAAAACATTAATTGATGATAGTTTCAAATTCCACATAATAATCTTTGAGAAACTATTGTTTGTCAAGTTTTGGTGTAACAGCAAAAACAGATTTGCATACTTCTCAGAAAAGACTGAAAATACTATCCCCTCTTCCAATTATATATCTACATGAAGCCAGATTTTGTTCATGAACTTCAATAAAAACAACATATTGTAACAGATTAAATGCAAAAGCAGATAGGAGAATCAGCTATCTTCTCGCAAGCCAGATAGTAAGACACTTGCAAAACTGTAAAATACTGCCATCTTCTTTATTTCCTTAATTTATTCTGAGATGGGGGTCTCACCCTGTCACCCCGCCTGAAGTGCAGTGGCACGATCATGGCTCATTGCAGCCTCAATCTCCCTGGCTCAAGCAATCCTCCTGCTTCGGTCTCCCAAGTAGCTGGGACTACAGGTACACACCACCATGCCTGGTTAATTTTAATAATTTTTGTAGATGGGGCCTCACCATGTTGTCAGGGATGGTCTTGAACTCCTGGGCTCAAGAAATCCTCCCACCTCAGCCTACCAAAGTGCTGAGATTCCAGATGTGAGCCACACACAGCCCCTTCTAATTTGTTTTGAAAAATAGTTATTTTTCACTAAAACATTATTAGTATTAATATGAAATCAACTTACTGTTATTTTTAAATAAGTATTTTTAAACTTTCTGATTTTTAACTTCTAGTATGGCAAACATTGATAGATTAAAATTGTCTTTACAACTTCAGCAAGATGCATTAGCTCACACCTGTAATCCCAGAACTCTAGGAGACCAAGGCAGGAAGCTCGCTGGAGGTCAGGTGTTTGAGAACAGCCTGGGCAACACAGCAAGGCCCCATCTCTATCAAAAAAAAAAAAAAAAAAAAAAATGTAAGTTATCTGAGGTCCACAGCAATTTAAGAATATAAAGAGGTCCTGGCGAGGCGCGGTGGCTCACGCCTGTAATCCCAGCACTTTAGGAGACCAAGGTGGGCAGATCACCTGAGGTCGGAAGTTCGAGACCAGCCTGACCAACATGGAGAAACTCCATCTCTACTAAAAATACAAAACTAGCTGGGCATAGTGGCAGGCGCCTGTAATCCCAGCTATTCCGGAGGCTGGCAGGAGAACTGCCTGAACCCAGGAGGGGGAGGTTGCAGTGAACCGAGATCACGCCATTGCACTCCAACCTGGGTAACAAAAGCAAAACTCCATCTCAAAAAAAAAAGAAATAAAAAGAAAAATAAAAAAGAAAAGGTCCTGGCCGGGCGCGGTGGCTCAAGCCTGTAATCCCAGCACTTTGGGAAACGGGTGGATCACGAGGTCAGGAGATCGAGACCATCCTGGCTAGCAGGGTGAAACCCCGTCTCTACTAAAAAATACAAAAAACTAGCTGGGCGAGGTGGCGGGCGCCTGTAGTCCCAGCTACTCGGGAGGCCGAGGCAGGAGAATGGCGTAAACCTGGGAGGCGGAGCTTGCAGTGAGCTGAGATCCGGCCACTGCACTCCAGCCTGGGCGACAGAGCGAGACTCCGTCTCAAAAAAAAAAAAAAGAAAAGAAAAGGTCCTGAGACCAAAATGTGTGAAACTCTTGATGTATGCAAAAGAATTAAGAACAACAAGAATGAAAATTATATGGATACATATTAATGACTTTTGTTCTCAATTTTTAAATACTTTAAAAGACAAAAGAAAGCCATAACAGCACAGCTGGGGTTGCAGCAAAATGAATGACAACAGTGACACAAAGGTCAGCAAGGAAAAGACGCATCTTCTATTTGTGCGGTGGCATCACTTGGACTTGCAGGCAGCCTGCGATGGTCTAAAGATGCAGACAGGAAGCCTAAAGCAACCCCTACACAATACTGGAGGATAAAAGGGAATACTAAAAAAATCCAACATGAGCCTTAAAAGAGGAAAGAAAAAGAAAAGAGAGAAACAGAAACAGACCAGA
This sequence comes from Theropithecus gelada, assembly GCF_003255815.1. NCBI lineage: Eukaryota > Metazoa > Chordata > Mammalia > Primates > Cercopithecidae > Theropithecus > Theropithecus gelada. Next base: position 2,405,298 of record NC_037683.1, on the reverse strand, counting down.
TGGTAAAACCAAGCCTTATGGATAATCACATTAAATGCAATTGGTCTAAACACTCCAAGAGATTATCAGATGAATAAAAAAGCAAGAGCAACTATACAGCATCTACAAAAAATTCACTTTAAAGAGAAAGACGAGAGGTTAAAAGTGAAAGGAATGAAACACACCGTGCAGCCACAATTCACAAGCACTCTTGAATCCACATCCACATTAAATGAAGTAGACTTTTGGGACAACGATTATCACCAGTGATAAAAAGCGACATCTCATAATGACAAAAGGGTTAATTCATCAACTAATATCAAAAACATGAATATGTGTAAACATAACAGACTTTGAAAACACACAAAGCAAAAACTGACAGAACCAAATGGCAGGTTACAAGCGCACAGCTCAGGACCTTCCACCCTCCTCTCAGATTAACCTACTAATAGGACCAAAAACAGGAAAACGGTGAAGGAGACGCAAACACCACCAACAACCAATCTGCACTGACACTGAAGACACGCTACCTTCAAACAGCAGAATATTCTTTTCAAATGCATATTAAACATTCTGCAATGGAAGGCACGTGGCGGACCCTAAGTCCCAATAAACTTAAAAGGTTGAAAATCACACAGAGTATGTTCCCTGACAACAGAATTAAACCAGAAATCACAACACAAAAAGCTATCTGGAACCTCTCTTTAAGTGTTTGGAAGTTAAACATCCGACTTCTAGATAACCCAGTGATAAAACAAGAACTCACAGGAGAAACAAAATATTTTAAAGAGAATGATGAAAGACACGGCCTATAAAAATATATAACGCACAGCTAAAGCACTGCTTAGAGAGGAATCAACAGCTTTAAATACCTGTCTTAAAAATGAAAACCGGCTTCAATAACTAACTCCCCCCTTAAAAAATTAGACAAGGAGAACAAATTAAACCCAGAATAGAAAATAATAATAAAGGTAAAAGAAAATTAAGTATTAAATAGAGAAAATAAAAACTAAAAGCAGATTTTTAGAAGATTAATAAACTTGATAAATCGGACTAATCAATGTAAAGAAAAATAAAAGAAATTGCCAACCTCAGGAAACAAACAGGACTCTGTCACTAGAGATCGCAGGTATATTAAAAGGAAAATAAAGAAATACAAACCTTATGCCAATGAATTCAACTACTGAAATAAAACTGACCCCTTGAAAGTCACAAATTACCAAAGCTGACACAATGCTAAATAGAAAATCTATTATCATATGTATATTAAAGAAATTAAATTCATAATTAAAATCTTCTAGGAAAACTCCACTTCCAGATTGCTTTACCAGTGAATTTAATATTTAATTTCCTTTTACTTTATTAATACTTCCCAACTCACTTTTTTAGCCCAACATTACTCTGACACCAAAACAAGAGAAATACATTATGAGAAAAAAAACTACAGACCAATATCTGCCAAGAACATTGACAGGAAAATCATCAACAATACATTAGCAAATAGGATCCATCAATATACAAAACAAATAATAAACACAACCAATTTGTATCTGTCCTGGGGATGGAAGGGCTGGTTCAACATCTGAAAATCAATTAACATAAATCATTGTACCAACACACTAAAAATGAAAAGCCATATAGGCCGGGCGCGGTGGCTCAAGCCTGTAATCCCAGCACTTTGGGAGGCCGAGACGGGCGGATCACGAGGTCAGGAGATCGAGACCATCCTGGCTAACACGGTGAAACCCCGTCTCTACTAAAAAATACAAAAAACTAGCCGGGCGAGATGGCGAGCGCCTGTAGTCCCAGCTACTCGGGAGGCTGAGGCAGGAGAATGGCGTAAACCCAGGAGGCGGAGCTTGCAGTGAGCTGAGATCCGGCCACTGCACTCCAGCCTGGGCGACAGAGCGAGACTCCGTCTCAAAAAAAAAAAAAAAAAAAAGAAAAGCCATATAATCATCTCAATAAATACAGAAAGGCATCTGACAAAATTCAATATGTATTCGTGAAAAAAATACCCTAAGCAAACTCAAAATAGAAGGGAACTCCTGGCCAGGGGTCGGAGGCCGAGGTGGGCGGATCCTTTGAGCTCAGGAGTTCCAGATCAGCCTGGTCAACATGGCAAAAATCCCCTCTACAAAAACTGTTTTAAAACTTAGCCAGGCGTGGTGGTGTGTGCCTGTAGTCCCAGCTATTCAGGAGGCTGAGGCAGGATTGCTTGAGCTCAGGAGGATGAGGCTACAGTGAGCTATGATCATACCACTGTACTCCAGCCTGGGCCACAGGGTGAGACCATGTCTCAAAAAAAAAAAAGAGGGGGCACAGGGGCAGGGAACTCCTAATAAAGGGCACCGATGAAAAAAAATTACAACCAACATTCATCATTTCAATGGTTAATACAGTAAATCTTTATTCCCTAAGATTAAGTACAAACAAAAATGTCTTCTTTCACCAATTCTATTCAACATTCTACCTGAGGTACTAAACAGTGCAATAAGGAAAAAAAAAAAAAAACCTTTATAATTAAAAAAGAGCATACACCTTAAATAGCAATACAAATGACTTTATACACAGACAACATGATCACATACGTAGAAAATCTTAAGGAATTTTCTCAATGCCACTAGAACAAATAAGTTGAGCAAGGTCACAAAATATAAAGTCAATATACAAATTATTAATTACATTTCTACAGACTAGTAAACAACTGGAAAATGAAATTAGGAGAACACCATTTATAACAGAATCCAAAACACAAAAGAGAATAAAGTTAAACTATACACAAAACGTTACCCTGAAAAACCATGAAACATGGCTGAGAGAAGCTGTGAAGCTGTCAAGTCTACACAAAATGAGCGATACAAGCATGTCTGTGGGGACCTAGAATAGTAAAAACAATTTTTTTCCCCTGAAATGGAGTTTCACTCTTGTCACCCAGGCTGGAGTGCAGTGGCATGATCTCGGCTCACTGCAACCTCTGCTTCCCAGGTTCAAGAGATTCTCCTGTCTCAACCTCCCGAGTAGCTAGGATTACAGGCATGCACCACCATGCCTGGCTAGTTTTTTTTTTTTTTTTTTTGAGACGGAGTCTCGCTCTGTTCCCCTGGCTGGAGTGCAGTGGCGCGATCTCGGCTCACTGCAAGCTCCACCTCCCGGGTTCCTGCCATTCTCCTGCCTCAGCCTCCCAAGTAGCTGGGACTACAGGCACCCGCCACTGCGCCCAGCTAATTTTTTTGTATTTTTAGTAGAGACGGGGTTTCACCATGTTAGGCAGGCTGATCTTGAACTCCTGACCTCAAGTGACCCACCCACCTCAGCCGCTCAAAGCGCTGAGATTACAGGTGTGAGCCACCACGCCCAGCCAAAAACAATTATTTTTTAATACAAAGGATATGGCTGGAAGACTTAACATTGTCCAATTACAAGTATTCCTATAAACCAGACACAAACATCAGCGGAACAGAACAGAATCCAGAAACAGACTCACATATATGTGGTTTACTGATTTTCAACAAAGCTGTCAAAGTAATTCAATAAGGAAAGAAAAATCTCTTCCATAAATGGTTTCAGAATTGCTATCTATATAAAGAAAAAAATGAATCTCAACCCTTCCCTCACATCATTCATAAAAATGAACTCAAAATGGGTCATAGAGGCAAACGTAAGAGCTAAAACAATAAAACTTCTAGAAGAAAACGTAGGAGAAACTCCTCACAACCTTGGAGTTGGTCAAGATTTCTTCTGTAAGACACAAAAGGACAAACCATAAAAGGAAATACTGATAAATCAGGCTACAAAGAAAACTTCAAAAGCCTTTGCTTGGTTTTTGAAACACAGTCTTGCTCTGTCGTCCAGACTAGAGTGCAGTGGCATGATCTCAGCTCACTGCAACCTCCACCTCCCTGGTTCAAGTCTTGCCCGCCTCAGTCTCCCGAGTGGCTGGGATTACAGGCACCTGCCATCATGCCTGACTAATTTTTGTATTTTTAGTAGAGACAGGGTTTCACCACTTTTGGCCAAGCTGGTCTTGAACTCCTGACCTCAGGCAATCTGCCCGCCTCGGCCTCCTAAAGTGCTGTGATTACAGGTGTGAACCACCACACCCTGCCAACCTTTGCTTTTTAACAGACACTGTTAAGGAAACAAAAAGGTGGCCGGCCTGGGAGAAGATCTTCACGATACACACATCTGACAAGGCACTTGATTCTCAATATATACATTTCTAAAAACTCTTGCAACTTGATAAGACAACCCAGTTAAAAACTGGGCAAAATATTTGAAAAAGCACCTCACAAAAGAATGGAGACAAGCATCTTAGGAAAACACAAATTAAAACGACAATGAGAGACAGTTACACATCCACTCAAAGGGCTAAAGAGAAAAGACGGACAATAACAAATGTAGAGCAACTGGAATTCTATCTTGCTAGTGAGAGTTCTAAATGCTACAATCACTGGAAAACATTTTGGCCATTTATTCTGAAGATTGAACTCACATATACTTATATTAAGTTATATATAATCATCACATGACCCAGCGATTCTACTCCTAAATTTTTACTTAAAGAAATAAAAATATGGCTGGGCACAGTAGCTGACACCTGTAATCCCAGCACTTTGGGAGGCTAAGATGGGTGGATCATCTGAGGTCAGGAGTTCAAGACCAGCCTGGCCAACATGGTGAAACTCCGTCCCTACTAAAAATACAAAAATTAGCCAGGTGTGGCGGCGGGCAACTGTAATCTCAGCTACTCGGAGGCTGAGGCAAGAGAATTGCCTGAACCCAGGAGGCGAAGGGTGCAGTGAGCCGAGACCTCGCCACTGACCCTCTAGCCTGGGCGGCAGAGTGAGACTACGTCTAAAAACAAAAAAGAGAGAGAGAAATAAAAATATATCTGCACACAGAGACTTGCACACAAATGTCCCTAGTCGTTTTATTCAAAATCGGCAAAAACTGGAAACAACCCAAGTGTCCGTCAACAGGTGGACGGATAAACGAACCAGGGTATGCACACGACGGAACTCCACCAAGCTCCAGCAGAACTTCCGACAGACGCAGCGCCACGCGCCAGTCTCAGAAACACTTGGTTCACTGGAAGAAGTCAAACACAAGAAGAGCACGTGCCACACAACTTCACTTTTATCAAAACCAACCCACAGTGAAGAAGGCAGATGAGTAGTTACCTGCATTGGGGTAGAGGATTAACTGCAAAGGACCATGGAAGAGCTTGTTGAGGGTGATGGAAACATTACCTTGATCGTGGCGAATGCTAAACAAACGACTGCTTATCAAACCTCAAGGAAACAGATCCACTGACTTCATATAAAATACATCTCAGTACAGCTGTCTTTAAAAAAAAAAAAAAGACAAAAAGAGGCCAGGCGTGGTGGCTCACACCTGTAATCCCACCATTTTGGGAAGCCAAGGCAGGAGAATTGCTTGAGCCCAGTAGTTCAAAACTAGCCTGGGCAATATAGCAAGACCACGTCTCTAATTAAAAAAAAAAAAAAATTTAATCAGCCAGGCACTGTGGTGCATGCCTGTAGTCCCAGCTACTCAGGAGGCTGGGGTGGGAGAATTGCTTGAGCCTGGGAGGTCAGGCTGCAGTGAGCCGCAATGGCACAACTACACTCCAGCCCAGGCCACAGAAGGAGACTCTGTCTCCAAAAAAAAAACAGAGAGAAAGAGACAACAACTGGCTGGGCATCAATAAAAAATAAAAAGAGCCCCTGCAAGGTGGTTCACGGTGAAACTTCAGAGCACCCAGGAAGGAGGAGAACCTGAGTGAGGTCATCTGGGTCACACACAGGACAGGGAACCCACACAGTAGCGGATTCCTCAGCCTGGAAGACAGAAGACATTTGGGCAACCCCCTCAAGCTGGGGAAAGCGCTTCCATCTAGTTACACAATCACCAAGGAAAGGTGGAGGAAGGCTCCGTCAGAAGCTCTCTCAGAAATGGTCATGGAAATGCACAGCATCAGCCTTTCCTCAGACGGCAGGAAGGCTCCTGCACCCAGGGTGGGGACCCCGGCCAGGAGGAGGCGGGTGAGCGGCCTGGAGCAGAGGTGAAGGGAGGAAAGTTCAGGATGGCAGACACGCAGGTGGCCGGAGCAGAAACCATGCAGGCAGGGGCAGGACACAGTCCCAGAGGGACGCCACAGAGACTCAGAACGTGGCCACTCCCCCACAGCTGCTGCAGAGGATGACACAGAGCCAAACCCAAGGAGGGAGTGACCCAGGTGTGGGTGTGAGAAGCTGAAACCTGCACTCAAATGCAGCCGCGCACAGCAGGCATCTTGGAAACACGGTATCTATGCCCAGAAGGAATTCAGACCTTATGCATCAAAGAATTGATGCTGGAGAAAAAACTCACCCTTATGGAAATCATACCAACCGCCCCAAGCTTATTAAACATGCAGCGATTTCCAGTGGGGAGAAAACCCACCTGAACGGTGTAAGCTTTGGGGCACAGCTCAAAGCCAGTGAAGCATCTGAGAACCCATCATGGAGAGCGCCTAGGAACACAGCGCGGGTGAGAGGCTGCTCAGGGAACTGGTGCTTCCCACACACCCGGGCGTTCACACTGCAAAAGGTGCTCTGGAAGCATTCAGCCGGCATCGCATCCTGCATTGAGGACTCACACCCAGGAGAAAGTCACACAAGCAGAAACCACTAACGTAAGGAACTGAAATTCCTATGGAAATGCCAAGAAAACAGTAAAACATGGAAAACACTGAATACAAATGTAACTAATGCATGAGAAAAAAGAAAAGGTCATGAAAACTAAAGCAAATATTAACTCCCGGAAAAACAAAGCATAATAAAGGAAAGGCACATGAGCTGTGAAAACGGTGCCTGACCACAGGAACATCAAGTCTGACCGTGAATGTGTCCAAAGCTGTCAGTGCAACCACAGGGGAATGAGGAGGACGGCAATGGAGGGCCACTGTAACTGCTGTTTGTCACAATCCTACCTCAGTAGATCATGTCCACAAATGAGGAGTCAGGAGCCGGAAATACAATGTATTTCTTTAAAATACGGAGGTAGAAACAGTAGAAACGAGAATAGCACGGAAGGAAAATGATGCCTCTGGGTTACAAGGAGACTACCTTCTATTTATCTGCCAAGTCCACAGAAACACAGAGGCCACAACAGCCTGAAAAGTCACTTATAAATGCACAGCAAATATGAAAAACGTGACCAAGCAAAGGAAAAAGAAACACCCTCCTGCCCAAAGAAATACGGCAAAGAAAAATAAACATACTCTCCTGCCCAAAGAAACACGGGCAAAATAACGAACAAGTGATTCACCAGAGAAGTAGGGTAAAGAGTCAGACAGATGCTCTATTTTCTAAACTGCAATTTTACCCAGAATTAAGTTTTTCTATGCCTTTACCATAGAAAAAGACACTATTGGCCGGGCGCGGTGGCTCAAGCCTGTAATCCCAGCACTTTGGGAGGCCGAGACGGGCGGATCACGAGGTCAGCAGATCGAGACCATCCTGGCTAACCCGGTGAAACCCCGTCTCTACTAAAAAATACAAAAAACTAGCCGGGCGAGGTGGCGGGCGCCTGTAGTCCCAGCTACTCGGGAGGCTGAGGCAGGAGAATGGCGTAAACCCGGGAGGCGGAGTTTGCAGTGAGCTGAGATCCGGCCACTGCATTCCAGCCTGGGCGACAGAGTGAGACTCCGTCTCAAAAAAAAAAAAAAAAAAAAAAAAAAAGACACTATTTTTCACCTCGCAAATGGGCAAGTAATTTTTAATAATGTCCAAGATATGGGAAAACATGGGAAAAGACAGCTACACAAACTAATAGGAAGGAAAATGTTACAATCTTTAGGATCAGATTTGGCCAAAAAAAAAAAAAAAACAAGCAAACAAAAAAAAAGTCCTTAAATAGGAACAACCATTCCCCTCGCACAAACGCGGCCTGAGGGAAATCATCGTGGCTGGACAGAGACTACTGGACAGACAGAGAAGGGACAACTTGACCTCCAGCAACACTGAGATCACAGAAGGGCCACGGGGGAGTCACTGGAACGGCTGGCATCAAGTATCTGGCCAATGGGCAGAAACTCACTGCACCGTACCGCACCAAGTAGAAACGTGGCTCACGACAGAATGTACAGTAAGCTCCCCACTGGGCTGCAGACCTATATAACACATACAAAAAAAGAAAAACTACCAGAATTTTTACCAAAATGTTAACCATTTGCATAGGTGATAAGATTATGGGTAATTTACATTTTATTCTTTTTGCTCATCCATAGTTTCTATATTTTCTATAACTATGTCATTTCTAATATAAGGAAAAAATCGATAAAAGATGTTAAAGAAAAGCTAAAATTTGACTTTTGATCACAGGAAGCTTCCGCTAGTATACAGGAGCGTCCCCAAAGCTCAGGCTCCTCTGGAAACGTGAGCTAGTCCTGAACACCATTTTTCACAGAATTCTTGCAAGCACTTCCCACACGCACGCTGTCAGGTGAGAGCCAGGGATGAGTAAGACGTGGCGCTCGCCACCAAGAGGCGTCCTCATGGGCAGAGGCAGAGTGGGGCGGAGATGGTACTGACTGGCACCCAAATCTGAACTAGGGCCCAGAGGCTCCAGTGAGTCCTAGAAAACCCTGTGGCTTTCTGTCCCCACCTCACTGCAGGATAAGCAAATGTAAGACCTGCTTCCCCAACCCCAAGCTTGGGGAGGAAAACAGCTAAAAAGCAGAGCAACTGTCTTAGAACAAGTCAAAGCACAAACCTTTGCCAACTCCTGACAAAGACCCGCCTGTCACAAAAGGCCTTGAGACAGAGGGGCCTTCCAGGGAACCAGCAGATGGAGCACTGGCCTGGCTCTGCGTGTGCAAGCTAACCATCAGTAACTCCAGAGCCATCCCGCGTGAGCCTCCTCCTCAGGTGCACTAATACAGCCTTACACAGGCCACACAATCCTCTAGTTCCTTCGCTGTGTTAACACACAAACTTCAACACCTTTTTACATACATAACAGGATGCTTACTAACCAAAACCTCTGGTAAAGTAACCCTATAAATAATTACACTACTAAAAATAAACATTCTTCACATATATTGTATTAAAAATTACACTATGAGCTTCTAAATGTAAAAGGAGAAAATAGCGTTTGGGAAAATGCCATGTTTTTTTCTTAATAATCAAAATGCCTTCTAAAGGCATTTTGATAAATTCCTTTATTGCATGTAGGTGCATACTATGAAAATAAAAAGAAATTATTCACTGGCCGGGTGTGGTAGCTCATTCCTGTAATCCCAGCACTTTAAGAGGCCAAAGAGGTAGGACTGCTTGAGCCTGGGAGTTCAAGACCAGCCTGGGCAACAGAGTGAGACTCCATCTCTACTAAAAATAAAAATAAAAAATAAATTAGCCAAGCATAGTAGCACGTGCCTGTGATCCCAGCTACTCAGGAGGCTGAGGCGGGAGGATCACTTGGAGCCTGGGAGGTCAAGGCTGTAGTAAGCCACGATTGTGCCACTGCACTCCAGCCTGGGGGACAGAGTGAGACCCTGTCTCAAAAAAAAAATTTTTTTTAAGGCACTTAAATCACCGACATGTGCTGCATTTTCAGACATAAATGCATCACCCTCTACTCTCGGCCTGCGGGAACAACGTCTGCTTGCTTTGCTTCTTTTTAACTACAGCAGACACATTTCTGGACACAAAATATGATTTGTCCCGAATGAAGAGCTGGGTCTCAGCATGACAAAGTGTGCTGCTCTCAAGTGAAAAGGGGACCAGACACAGGAGCAGAGTCACACGCCACATCTAGGCAGGGCACTCACCTTGTTGATCCAGAACACCATGGCGTCCTCGAGGTCGTACGGAAGTTCTTTCGAGGCACTGAACGTTGAGAAGCGCTTGACACTGGCCACCACCTTCTCGATGCTGATCATCTCCACAGTGTAGGCCATCATCAGGGCGTCCACCATCGCCATGTGGGCACTCTAGGGGCAGAGGCAGCAGCTATAATCCCTCAAACCCACCCCTCTTACCAGGTTCTGATGCAGAGAACCTGCTCATACTCAGAATCCTGGCCTAATTTCTTCATCCCTCGCCCTTTCCGTCTGAAGAGATACTCAGATCTGAGACCTGCCTCCCCCTCACCATCACTATTTCAAGCCTGGCATTTCTGGCCAACCCTCGAGACCGCTAGGAAACAGGAGTCCGTTCTCAGGCAGGCAGGCCAGCCCTGCGGCCCATGGTGCACTGTCTCACACTGTCATTTATTATTTCCTCAACAGCCCTGTGGGACTCCCAGGAAAGGCAATGCGATTCCCACATCATGGCTGTGGGAAGGCAGACAGGAGACCTGTCCCAGGCCAACTGCCCACCAAAGGGCTCAGGCTCCTAGTCCAGAGCTCTACCTGCTAGAGCTGCACCACGACTTAGTGCAGCTTCCTCACGACAGGAGTAACACTCTCTTCACCCACCACATGGCACCCGGTCTCAGCGGGAATGCCATGGGAGCAACCAAACAAAGGCAGTGCAGGAGGCACCGAGAATGGCCCTGACCCAGAACACTCTGCAAAAGGCACACCAGTAGCAAGCCTTCAGAGAAAGATGGGGGCGGGATACTTTGGTGAGAAAAAGGCAGACTGAGTTATTTTAGCACAAAGTATGCATGAAACAACCTAACAGAATGGGCGCGACAATCACATTTCTCACCTGTATAGAGTCTGCCTCAAGTATCTGTATGAATACGCCTCACTCCAATCTCAGCATTCACAGAGCATTCCCAATGAGAAAAAGGGCTCAGTGGAAGCTCTCTTTTCCCCATCCTCCACAACAGTCATGTGCTTTAAAAGAGATGCAGTTTCCTAAGGAACGACAGTGTGCAAAAGCACGGGTCTCCACCACCTCGCTGCACACCGTGTTCACACCATCCACGCGCCAGGTGCGCCACACAAGAGCCCACAGCTCCAGAGGATGGCCCCTGGGGGCGGCCACCGCAGACCACTCACCATTTTTATGGGTGCGCGACTGAGGTCGGACTCTGTCACGGGGGTGTCATCACTCTCCATCACATAGATCCCTTTCCGGGACAGGGCCTGGATGACAGACTGGTGTCCCTGTAAGGCGGCCACCTGGTCCCCTTTCAGGATGAGGCTGCAGACACGGCAGTACAGCTCGCTGGACAGGAGAAGCTTGATAACAGGCGGCTTAATGTGCTCCTGCTCATACTGGTCAACGTAGAAAGGGTCTCTGAGGTCCTCGGGGATGTTATCTAAGACAGGGAGGGGATGACCAGGTGAGCATGACATACAAGATCCACATGCGTCCTGAGCAGCACCACGACAAGGGCCCACATGGGAGCCCCTTCCAGTGCAATCCCAGACAAAAGGCACAATCAAGAAAAGGAGAATGGCTGGGCGCAGTGGTGTGCCACTGTAGTCCCAGCACTTTGGGAGGCTGGGGCAGGACGATTGCTTCAGTCAGGAGTTCAAGGTTGCAGTGAACTGTCACTGTACCACTGTACTCCAGCCTGGGCAACAGAGGGAGACCAAGTCTCAAAAAAACTAATTGATTGATTGATTGATTAAATGGGCAACTAACAACATGAAAAGGCTCCAGGTGTCTCAATAATTCTGTTGTCTTCTGTGCTTACAAAGGCAACTGTAGCATCTCAGCCTACTCTGTGAACACAGACAACTGAAATCATTTTGTGTCCTCCACCACTTGACCTCAATGGACAACTGTCCTAACTTAAGAGTAGTAAGAAGGTAGGCATGAGAGCCCTGAGGGTGTTAATGGGGCTGAGGGGAAACCAGCACAGGCGAGGACCATGTAGTGCCTGGTGACACCAGCAGAGAGGGCATGTGGGCATGGCCAGCATCAGCCCAGGGAGGGAGCCCAGCATCCTCTTTCTGACATGAAAATCGGAAGTAATAACAGAGGCTGGACACCCATGGTCTTTACAGAAGAGGCAGCCAGGCAGGCGTGGTGCCACTGTAACCATGACAACGACACAGCAGCAGCAGCAATCAGCCTTCTTCCATTTTTGGACCCGGCAGCATCAAATTCTTGACATGAACTATGCTACTTAATCTTGCCACTGCAGTGCCCTCAAATGAGGACTACCATCCACACATTACAAATGAGAAACTGAGGCACAGAGAAAGTAAGTGACTTGCTGAAGGCCACAGGAGGCAGAGACCAGCCTGAACCTACACAATCTGATCCAGAGAGCCTACTGTATACTTCCGGCTGCAACATACGCCACCTCCCACACAAACACCACAGGAGCAGCATACACACAGGACACTAAATGTGTCATGGCTGGCCTCACCCAGTTTTCTAGCCGTGCCACTATGCCCCTCACACTGTCTCACAAGACGTCAACAGCTGTCTCAATGAAGACGGAGGACGAGGGACATCTCTACGGTCAGATGCATTTGGGAAACATGTGACCCCCAGGTCTTTAATGTGCCCCATGCTCAACAATCTGCCAGGAGGTGCAGACACTCCCACCTCACAGAGTTTAGAAAGGACTACCATCTCCACAGAACAGCTTATGAAGAAATCCCACTGATTCCCCGTATTGAGACAACCGGTAACACCAGAGGCGTTCACGGGGACACTAACAAACCTGTCTTGAGCTCAGAGCCAAGCTCTCCTAAGCTCTTCCCCGGGGAAGAACCAGCTGTGGCCATGGTCCCCACAGCACCCCTCTCTCTCTCTGCTGCCATCTCTTCTGGCTTCCTTCACTGTTTTCCTGAGCCCTGAGTCACTTCATTATGGTCCCGTGGAGTCTGGTCATTTCCCCACAATCTGAGCACCTCACAGCTGGTTTATTTCTAAATGGCCGCAGCCACCGTTTACACAGCATTTTTGTTTTAAGCACCATTGTACACGATGATTAGGTCACCACAGCAACCCAAGGGCGGACAGGGCTCCAGCTATGGCAGGCTGGCTTAGCAGACGTTAACAGACTCACATCCTATACTTGCTGACCACATCGAGTAGCCCCCTAGTCTGAAATCGTCGGAACTTTTGAAATACAACAGGGCCCAGCAGTGACACAAGGAACAGAACCCAACGCCAAGCACAGGGGAAGACTTCTGTTCTCCTTACAAACTGCTCAAGGAAAGCTGACCTGCAGAGGAGCGCACAGGGCCACCCTGCACACGCCTGAGACGTCCCAGGAAACAGGAGCAAGGTGGCCAGGGACAGGCGGCCTGTGGAGTGTGCACCCATGGGTCGTGGAGGGAAGTCAGGGGAGGGCACTGAGCGAGGGATCCCATAACCTGACAACGTGTGCAGCAGTTCACACCGGCTGCTGGGGGAAAGATGCAACAGTCACTCTCAGCCTTCCTCTTACTCAACTGACCACACCAGCAGCCCACCTAGTCAGGGCTCTTGGAGGGAGCCTTTCTCCTGACTTTCGGGACACCTGACCTCTGTCTCTTGATCTCACTGCCCACTCCATCCCCATCTCCTAGGCCAGCTGCCCCGCATTTCCCCAAATACTGGAAGGGGCACTTCCTATCTCCTCTCTAATGACGTGATTCAGTCTCATGGCTAGAAATACCACAGACACACAGTCATCCCCAAATGTACAGTTCTGGCCCCGACCACTGCCCTGAACTGCCTACCTGACATCTCCATGCAGATGTCTGGGGACACCTCGAGCCTAACCAGCCTGGTCCAAGTCACCCTCTCCTCCCACTTGGACAGTTGCGATGCAGCCCCCTAGGAGAGCAGAAACTGGCACAGCTGAGGAGAAAGTCCCCCGGGGACCCCTCAGAGTGATGGCTCTGTGCAGAGGGGGCAATGGAACAGGCACGTAAGTGGAGGGCTGGCCTTAGATGGAAGCAGAGTGAGCCCCAGGGAGAATGGCAGAGCCTACGTCACAGATCCAGAAACCTGGCTAGGCTGGAAAAAGCAACCACGGCTCTGATTTAAGTTTCTCTTTTACAATCCACCAAGCAGAAACGTTTGCCATAGGGTGGCCCACTTTTAAAATCAATCAATATAAAGGGATTCATATAATCACCTTTTTGACTCATATATGAATATGCATAACACAACTAATTCACATCAACTTCAGATGTAGGAAAATGAGAATTAAAGGCAAACGACACACTTCCTAAAGATAAAAGCTTCAGACAGTGGCGAAGCCCTCCTAAATGTATGTCACTCCTTCCCATCCGACCTAAGGAAGACCCTGGCCAGACCCGCCACAGGGTGACAGTGGCCACGCTCCTCCATGGCCCTGCCATGGCAGTTCTGCCCTCAGATACTGAACTTGTCCATGAGTAACCGACTTCAATGAAGGCAGCTACTGCAAGAGTTGGATGTGCACAGTTCTAGAACGTTTAATGTTCTATCAAAATCAATACCTACTTAAAAAAAAAAAAAAAAAAACTCTTTCTAATGCCTTCAATGCACTTCTAGTAGTTTCTTGTTGTTGTTGTTCTTTCTACAAACTAGTAAGACTGTCAGAATTAATACACATTCATTCGACAATTACTAAGTACCCATGTTAGCCAGAAAATGTACAAAAATGTCACAGAGTCAAACAGAAAGAGAGAAAGTCAGTGTTCTCAGGCTGAGCTTCGTAAGACAACTGAAAAGTCAACAGGTAATTTCCACGCAATACGGAGGGATGTCACACAGGGTGAGTGCTGGGGGACTGAGGTGCAACAGACACCAGTCCTGCACTGAGGAGTAGGGCAGGGGGGCAGTGGGATGTGCAGATGGAGAAACTTCTTAGGGAAGGAAGCAGCCAGCAGGGGGGTGGGTAGGAGAGACGGAGACGAAAACATGAAAATGAACCTGTTAAGAGAATTTTAGCAAATGACAACAGTTCAGAATTGCACAGGAGAGGCAAACTGGATGTTTCATTCATTAACTCACCAGGTTTTTATGCATGCCTGCACCAGGAGGAACTGGACACTGTGGGATCTGTGAGCAGAGCGAGACAGGCTTAGGCAGGCACACAAGGAATGGAACGAGACCACGTCAAGTAAGGGGGTCAGAGAAGCCAGAGGACAAGGAGACCCCATCTGCTAGAGTTCCCTGTAAACAAGACTGGAGAATGAGCCTGGACTCAGGAGGCTGCTGTGGTCATCGCCAGGAGAGACAATGGAGGCTGACACAGGCAGGCAGCCCCGGGAAGGGGCGCCACCACCAAGGAGGCGCTAGCAGCAGGCCTGTGCCTGATGCAGTATGACAAAGACACCAAACTTGTAATTCCTGCTAGCCTGGAGCAGGACGGTCCCTTTTCCTAATACAGGAAACCAGCAGCGTGGAGGAGGAGGGCAGTCGGGGACAGGAGAGATGAGCCTGTGGGACCCAAAGGGAGCTTTCCAACGGGGAGGCGTGGAGACTGGAAGCACTAGAGTAAAAGGACCAGCTGGAGACGTGGTTTGGAACCCATTACATATACACAGCCATTGATGCCCAGGGGGACGAGTCATCCAGTGAGAGCCGGGCACGGTGGGAGAAGCTGGTCAAGGCAACTTGAGGACACCAAGCCCACAGGACAGACATCGGGAGAGAAGCCAAAAAAACAGACAAGTGAACCGAGAGCGGGGCGGGGCCAGAACATGGTGCTGCCAAGGCCACAGGAGAAGGTTTTGAAGGGGCAGCGAGCAACTGGGAAGGCTCAGAAGGATGCATGCATGAATACCACAGAGCCCGCCGGACTCAGCTGGCAGCCTCAAGAAGAGCATTCTGAGAACTGGTGAAGAGACGGCCGCAGGCACACAAGGAAGGAAGTAAGGATAGCGGGAATTATGCCTCTGCTCTGAGGGGAAAGTGTGGTCAAAAGAGATGTGTCTGTTTTAAGGATTGGAGAAATGTTGACGAAAAGAAAACCCAATCAACGGGAGCGGCTGAAGAGGAGGGGGCTGCTCCTGAGGAAGGAGGCCCCTCGGGAGGCGGAGGGGAGGGACAGAGGGCCCAGGCGAGGCAGCGTCTTCCACTGGGTCAGGGTACAGACGCAGGGAAGGGGTGGGCGGCCCATCAGCACCTGCAGTTTGTCTTACTACGTTAAGCAGGAGACAGGGCATCTGCTGAGTGGGAGGGCCCGGCCTGGAGGAAGTAGGGAGAAGTGCGGCTACAGGGGGCAGAGTGAAAGTCAAACAAGGACACGGGCAGGGCAGGGACCCACAGAGACTAGAGACTGAGTCGGCAACAGCACTGTCAGGGTGGCAGCGCTGTCTGTCACTCCTCGGACTGCTGCATCAGTACCCATGAGCAGCACATTTGCGGTGGCTGCCGGACTGCTACGGGGCAGGCCTCAGTGGGAGCTGCAAAGAAAGGCCCTGGGAAGGGGTCAGAAGACTCTAACCAGTCTGCAGTGGGGTCAACACCAAGTGCAGGAGGAACTCAGAAGGGTGGCAGCTGACGGAGAGTAGGAGGTGGAGCGCTGGGGTCTCCCAAGGGCAGGGCCCAGCAAAGCCACCTGGCCCAGAGTCCTAGCTCGGCCTCCTACTGGATCCTCTGAACCTTGGCCCCCTACCTGTCCATTCCGAACTATGAAAGGGTCCATCTCCTGTCCTGCGCCAGCTGAGCCTAAGCTCCATGGACGCAAACGGGAGTCTCAGCTGTTATTCCTTCCGTCACTATTATTGCAATGAGGATGAAAGGGCAGGTGAGGAAGTGGCCATCTGTCGACTGCAGCCCTCCCGCGGCACCTGCACAGGGTTCGGGAGGAGGTGCCCACACCAACCGCCGGCTCTTCCATGGCGGCACACGGCAAAGACCCCTCTGGCAGGTGCCACAACTGTGGCCACTGCCCAACCTAAAGCCAGCTCCTCCCGCAGCCTCCAACTCAGCCCCAGGAAAAGAGATCAGGCCACTGCAGTGCCAGGCACAGCCCCGAGCTGTGCAGGACAGTGAGTCTCTGCTCTGCTGCTTGTCTGAGCCACCTGGGAGCTGAGACCAACTCACCCAGAATGTCCCCGTGGGCGGACTGGCTATCAGCATTTGACACTGAGAGAGTCACCTCCACAGAGGCCCCAAAGGTGGCTGTGAGCATCAACACCTGGAAAACGTGGATACTCTTCCTGTTTGGATGTAAGGAGCCAACGGAAATAATTCCAACTCGAGGTAAAAGCAACCAGTGGTCCATGCCCCAGCTCCATCCTGGAGGGGCCAGACACAAGGATAAGAAAAGTTGATGTAATGGTCCCCACAGGGCCAAGACCACCTGACCCCCACCCAGGGACAACCAGTAACAAACGGCACCTCAACAGCGGAGCAGCAGGTGCACAGACAAGCGCGCACCCCACAGGGCGCTGGCCCGGCCACGCCACACCAGGCTCAGATGCAGACCTGGCTTCCAGCCAGAAGGCCAGCAAGGGAGACCCTCAGGAACCTTCAGGTTCCTCCCCTCCCAGGGAGGGGAGAGGGTCCCAGAGAACAGGGGGCTGGAGAGAGGGACCCTTTAAATCTGCATCACATCCTGGCCACTCCTAAAACAACTACAGTGGTACAGCAGCCACTCTGAGAGCCACAGCCTGCAGCCCAGCCAGAGCAGCAGGACAAAGACCGAAAATGAAACCCACGCTCAACTGTAGCCCCCAGAAGGCAGGCCGGGGCCTGCAGACTCGACGTAACTGGGTGGACTAACTGCTGGAACAAACCAAAACCAACATCTCAGGCTACCAACAGGACCCGTGGCCTCCAAATACAATATTCCAAATGCCCAACACACAACCCAAAGCTCCTTGCCAAAAAAGAAAGACCCACAGGAAAACCTGCAACCCCCAGGAGAAAAAGCAACGTCCCCAAGGTTGGGACTGACTGACAAGGAATCCAAAGTGACTGTGGAACAATGCCCCAAGAAGCACATGCAGAAGCCCGAACGAAACAAAAACACTCCCAGAAACTCAGAGAACTCTCAGCAAAGAGAAGCCCCAGTGTGGAGAAAGAGCAAGCCTGGAGCAGAGGCCATGTGCTGGTGAGGAGAGGCTGGAGGGGCCGCAGAGCCCGCCTGCCAGCAGTCACCCTGGGCCATCTCATGAGCACAGTGGCAGTGACCCCAATGGGCCGGGAGGCAGACACTAAGGGGCAACCCTCATAGCCTCTCCTCCTCCTTCCCCTGAGCTCTTCTGAGAGGCCGTGGGAGGGCATGGGATCGTAAGAGCGGAGCACAAACTCTAAGGCCAGAGGTTCTGCACCTGAGGCCTGGCCGGCCATCCTCATTCACACCTCAGAAACCCATCAGGAAAAGTGCTGGCACCAGGTTCTCTCCTCATAAGCTCCCACCCGTAGCTCACTCCCCCAAGCTCACAAAGAAATCTCGAGACCCCCAAGAGGCACAGCCACTGCAACCGAAACACAAACTGCACAGCCTGAGCCTGGAAAGGAAGCACGGAGCAAATGTGGGCAAAGGAGCATGGGAGGCCCCTCGGGACGGGGTGGGAGGAAGCCTCCTTCCAGGCACAGTGGACCCCACGCTAGGCCAGCAAGCCCCAGTGGCAGACACAGCAGGACGGTGCACACAGCTCACACCCACGGAGGCTCCACACGCCCAACCCACACCCTTGGAGGCTCCGCACGCACAACTGACACCCATAGGATGCTACACACACACAGCTCACACCCACAGAGCCTCCGCACACACAATCCACACCTGCAGGAGGCTACACACACACACACACACACACACACACACACACACCCCTCATACCCACAGAGGCTCCGCACACACAATCCATACCTGCGGGGGGCTCTGGTCACCCAACCGGGTGGTGAGGAATCACCAGGCCAAGTTCAGGAAGAAGACGCAATCCAGAGAACCCGTCCCGCTTCCTGGACCACGCCCTCCCCCGAGGGTGCCTGGGAGGAGCTGTCCATCCCAGGAGAGGTGGTAAAGACGGAAGGCTGCGTTTCTGGCACCACACCTTTCTAAGGACAAAATCTGGACTCCGGGGCCTGCCCAGTGACACCTACCGCACACTCTGGGTGGGAAACTTGAAGGGCTGCACCCAGGAGCAGGAGCGAACTTGAAGCAGCCCAGCCTCAGGGGGACTAGAGCACAGCTCTGAGGCACCTCCACCAGGGCCTCGCGTGGGATGACCAGATCTGTTCCTGTCTCTAAAAGGACCACTGAAAGTCGACGGACACTGCCCCTGGGAAAAGAGGACATCTTAGGCCTCAGATTATTTCCAAATCTTTCACATACAATGGTCAGTTAAGCAAAATGACAAGACATCATGAGCAAACACCAGCAGAAACAGTAATAGAAGCAAGCTCCCAGACTCCTGAAGTCTGCCAAGATGAAGACAGTTCAAGACAGCCCCTCTCTCCCGCTGACGACAGCTAAAAACTCTAGGCAAGAGACAAACACTTACCTAAGGACTCTGGAAAGTAAGCCACAGCAGGCACATTGGGGAGGAGGGTCCATCCTGAAGACGGAACCCGAAACAGGGGACTCCTCAGGTTCATTTTCTCTTTCCTGCCCTGGCTGGACCTGAGGGCAGCCCCAGACAGCCAGGCTCGGAGAGAAACCCTGTCTTTCTCTGGCCAGAGGACCAGGAAAAGGGGCCCCTACAAGCTGGAGGGGCAATCCTGAGGGCTCCCACTTTTCTCTCCCAGCCTGACCCAGCTGGTTGCAGTCACAGAGCTGTGCAGTAGCGGCACGAGCAGCGGAAACAGGGAAGCCCAGGCGTGGGGTGAGGAAGGAGAAAAGCCCCATCTTTCTAGGCAGTGGCTGAGGAAGAAGGGTTCCTCGGAGCCAGAAAGTGTGGAGGGAATCCACAAAAGGAGAGCTGGAGAGGGATCCCCAGAGACACGCATGAGCCTGCACGATCCGGGCTGACTCCTGAGCTGTGTGTGCCTTGGGCAAGCCTGGGGCCACAGGCCAAGGCTGTGAAAGCTGAACCAACACTGCAGCCACCACCCATGACAGCAAAACGGACTCCTGGGCTGAACCCAATGGGCTTTATTGCAACCCAGCTGCAAAGCAAAATCAACATTATCCAAAGGACTTTAACAGGACCCAGAAACCAGTCTCACAGCATGATGTTCAAAATGTCCAGAGCCCAATCCATAATTATTCAACAAAGAACAAGGAAAATGTGACCAATTTTCAAGGGAAAAGAAAACCAACAGAGGCCAACCCCAAAATGACCCAGATGTTAGTTATCAAAGACTTTAAAACAGCTATTATAAGTTCCATGAGGTAAAGCTACATACACTCTCTTAAAATATATGAAAAAATAGAAGTTCTCAGTAGAGAAATTAAAAACTAGAACGAAAATTTCAGGACTAAAAAGTACAATGGCAACCTAAAATTCACCGGATGCGCTCAACAGAATGGCGACGACAGAGGAGTCAGTGAATCTGAAAATAGATCAACAGAAACAATCCCAATCTGAAGAACAGAGAGAAGAAACTGATGGGATAAAATGGCAAGTATGAGATGATGTCAAAAGTTCCAACACTGTGTCAGTAGAGAAAAGGTTGGCGCAAAAAAGTATATGAATAAACATGGCCCAAATCTCCCCAAATCTGGTGAAAGACACCCATTTACAGGCTCAGGAAGCCTAGAAAACCACGTGCAGACACTTCATAATAAACTGCTGGAGACCAAAGGTGATGAAACAGGCCCGCAGGACCCTACAACTTGAGGTATCAGCCATAGACTTTCAGTTACCATGCTTCAAACAATGGCAACAAAAAAGACACAATTAAAATTTTGGACAGAAAAGTAGAAATTACAAAAAATCAAAAGAAGAAGAAAAAAGAACTTGACAGATTAGAAAAAGAACAAAACAGGCTGGGTGTGGTGGCTCACACCTGGAATCCCAGCACTTTGGAAAGCTAAGGCAGGTGGATCACTTGAGCCCAGGAGACCAGCCTGGGTAACATAGCAAGACCCCAACTCTATAAATAAATTTTTCAAAAAAGAACAAATCATGGACCGATACAGTGGCTCATGCCTGTAATCCCAACACTCTGGGAGGCCAAGGTGGGTGGATCACGAGGTCAGGAGACCGAGAACATCCTGGCCAACGTGGTGAAACCCCGTCTCTACTAAAAGCACAAAAATTAGCCAGGCGTGGTGGCATGCACCTGTAATCCCAGCTACTCGGGAGACTAAGGCAGGAGAATCTCTTGAACTCGGGAAGCAGAGGTTGCAGTAAGCCAAGATCCACGATTGCACTCCAACCTGGGCGACAGAGAGAGACTCTGTCTCAAAAAAAAAAAAAAAAAAAAAAAAAAAAAAAAATGAACAAATCAGAAATCCTAGGCTGGGCACAGTGGCTCACATCTATAATCTCAATACTTTGAGAGGCCAAGGTAGGAAGATCATTTGAGTTCAGGAGTTTGAGACCAACCTAGGCAACACGGCGAGACCCTATCTCTACAAAAAGCTTTAAAAATTAGGCGGGCAAGGTGGTCCTTGCCTTGCCTGTGGTCCCTGCCTGTGGTCCCTGCTCCTCAGGAAGCTGCGACTGGAGGATCACTTGAGCCCAGGAGTTCAAGGCTACACTGAGCCATGACTGCACCACTGCACTCCAGCCTGGGAGAGAGAAAGAGATCCTGTCAAAAGAAGAAAAGAAGAGAAAAGAGAAGAGAAGGAGAGAGAAGGACAGTAAAAGAAGAAAAGAAGAGAGGAGAAGAGAAGAGGGATGAGAAGGAGAGAGGAGAGAGAGGAAAGAAAGAAAAGAAGAAAAAAATGAAAAGAGAAAAAGAAAGAAAAGCACAGGAAAGGCAAGAAGAAAGAAAAGGAGAAAGGAAAAAAGAAAAGAAGAGAAAGGTAAAATCAAAAGAGAAGAAAGAAAAGTTATAGAACAGAAAAACATAGTAACTAAATTTAACTTTATACAATTGACTGATGAACAGATTAGATACACACGAGAGAATTAAAGCATCCTGAGTGAAGAACAATGAGAGAGAAGAATGGAAATTAGAGAAGAGAAGATAAGTAACATACCCTATGCCACCGAAATGTAACTGGAGGCCCACGAAGGAGAAGAAAAAATGGGGCAGAAACAGTAAACATACAATGGATGAGAATCTTCCAATACCTGTAAAACTCATGAAACCATAGTCTCAAGAGGCACTACAAAATGCCAGCAGGATTCAAAAAAAGACATCTACAGACCAAAGAACTCACAGGAATACTGATGAAATCCAAAGACAAAGAGAAGATTTTTCAAGCAGCCAGAAGGAATTTCTGGCCAGGATAAAACGGCACAGACTTGTCTCTCCCTGCTCCCCTCCTCTAAGCCCAATCACAAACCCTGGAGAGAACCCAAGAGACAAAGGAGGACTCTGAAAGGTGGAAGAGGAAGGCAAACTGGCTTGGAGCCCCAGACTGGAGGACCAACACAGCAACAGGGTGTTCTTACGACCCCCACCCAACAGGAGGTGACCCAGGCCTGATGCTTCCTGACTCCCTGCCTAGCAACAGAGGCAACCCAGGTACACTTATTCTGGCCTGGATCGAGTGGGAGTCCCACCTACCACCCCAGGTGAGCCCAAGCCCTACTAACAATCAGCAGGCAGGGACAACAGCAAGAGAGCACTCAGCCCAGAGGCACTCTCCTTCCCCATCGGGTGGACCTGAGACACCCTCCCACAAACTAGACACACCCTGCACCAGGGTAATCCAGCAAGTGGGACCACCATCACCAGCATCTGGCTTAGGAGGCACTCTCCTTCCCCACTGGTCATGGGACTCCTCTCCCCACTGAGGGAAGCCATCCAGCTGAGGGGAGGGGTGGACACCGGCACAGGAGCCACACTCCACGCACCTGGTGGTGATGCTGAAATGTTCCACCCCTCAGAGGCAGGGGTATAAAACAAACACCCAGCCTGGGAAGCTCTTGGTCCTGTGCGCAGAGACTCCCATGTCCACCCAGAGGAAGCATGCTGCCCAGCCTAGGAAGTTGCTTCTGCCCTCGAGCAACATCAGCAGGGACCCGCGGGAGCCCCAGGGGAGAGGCTAAGTCAAGCGACTGAAAAAGCACCACAAAGGCTAGGAAGGTCAGACTATCACCAGAACCACGGTCACAAAAGTAGGACAGGCCTGCATGCTAAACCTCAACAAGGTGACTGCTGCTAAAATAAAACCAGGACCCAGAGCTTCCTAACAAAATAGCCAAAATGATCGGGAAGCCATCAGAAATGACTTTAACCAGAGGACAATGAACTGGCACAACCACCATGATAAATCAAATGTTGGAACTATCTGACAAGGATTTTAAAGCAACTAGCATGAAATCACTCCCAAGTAATCACAAATTCTCCTGAAACAAAACCAGAAAATTTTGGTAATGAGAGCCAAATGAAGAACTGGAAAATATAGTAACAGACATTTTAAAACTCACTGCATGGGCTGAGCAATAGCTGAGATGACAGAAGACAGAATCACTGAACTTGAGGTCAGATCAAGAGAATTTACCCAATCTGAACAACAGGCAGAAAATGCAATGAAGAAAAGAAGAACAGAGCCTCCCAGACCTGCGGGAGAATAACAAAAGACCCAAGGGTTCTATCACCCGAGGCCAGATCAAAGTGGAGAAAGAGCAACAGAAAGAGAAAATCTTCCCAAACATGCTGAATGACACAAATGAATGAAATGTTTTAAGAAACTGAGTGAACTCCAAAAAAGATAAACTTCTTTAAGAAATCCACACGAGGACACATCATGACTATACTTCTAAAACTAAAGACAAAATATTTTGAAGCAGTCAGAGGGGAATGACACGATACATACAGGGGAACACCAACTCCAATGACTATGACTTCTCACCTGAAGCTATGGAGGCCAGAGGGAAGTGGCACAGTTTTCAAGTGCTGAAGGAAAATAACTGTCAATCAACCACAAATTCTACAGCCAGCAAGAGTATCCTTAAAAAAATGAAGAGGAAATAAAGATGTTCTCTGTTGAAGGAAAATAAAATAATCTGCCAAACCTTAAAGAATGGCTAAAGGAAGCTGTCCAAACAGCAAGAAAATAAGGAATCTTGGAGGACCAGAAAGAAAAAATAATGGAGATATGTGAGTAATGAGTAAACACAACAGACTACCCTCCTGATGAGTTTTTTAAATTACACACAATGACAAAAATTATAACACCGTCAGATGGTCAAGACAGTGGTATTTAAAAGTAGGGAGAGTAAGGGCAGCTAAATGGAAAAAAGGTCTCCGCATTTCACTGACAATAGTAAAAAAAGGATATCAGTAAACTGTTATAAGTCACGTAAGTATACCGTAATACCCAGAGCAATCACTAAGAAATTATACAAAGAGATACACCCAAAAACAATATAAATAAGTCTAGATAAAAATCCTAAAAAATGGTCATTTAACCAATAAGAAGTCAAGAGAAGAGAAACAGGAACAAGAAACAGAGGAAACAAACAGAAAACAAGCAATAAAATGTCAGGCTCAAGTCCTACATACCAATACTAATTGTTAACAATATAATATTATTAGTAAATGTAAATACTCTAAATACACCAATCAAAAGACAGACTGGTGGAGGGTAGATTAAAAAACATGACATCATTACATGCTCTTTACAAGAAATACACTTCAAATTCAACAACTTAAGTAGGTTAAAAAATAAAAGGAGGGAAAAAAAGATATGCCATGCAAACACTTAAAAAAAAAAAAAAGCAGAACTGCATTAATAAAGTAGAAAAATTATGAGAAGCAAAAAGGGACATTACATAATGATAAAAGCATCGATCTACCAGAAAGACCTTAAAATCCTGAAAGTTCATGCACCAAACTACAGAGCCTCAAAGTACACGGAAGAAGCTGACACAGCTAAAAAGAGGAACAGATCTACAAGTATAGCTACAGACTCAACACCCCCTAGACAGAATTACTAGACATAAAATCAACAAAGATATAAAGTAGAACACAAACAACTAGCAGAATACAACTGATAAAGCACTCCACCAAACAGCAGAACACTCATTTTTTTCCAAATGCCCATGCAACATTCACTAAAAGAGACCATATCCTAGGCCACAAAACAAACCTTAACGAGTATAAAAGAACAGAAATCAAACTAGGTTATCTTACTGAAATCATATGGGAAATAGTAAGACAAAACAGGAAAATCTCTCAACACTTGCAAATCAGAGTTTGAAATCACTGAGGAGTGCTGTGGTCTAAGTGTTTTCTGTCCCTCCAAAATTCATGCTGCAACCTAATCCCCAATGTGGCAGTGTTGAGAGGTGGGGCCTTTTGGGGGTGATCAGATCGCCAGGGCCTCACTCTCGTGAATGAGACTAAGGAGGCTTGAGGGAGCCTCTCCCTTCTGACATATGAGGACGCTCAGAAGGTGCCATCTATAAGGAACGGGCCCTCGCCACACGCCAAATCTGTTGGCACTTTAATCTTGGGCTTCTCAGCCTCCAGAACCGTGAACAATCAATTTCTGTCATTTATAAATTACTCAAAAGTACAGCAGTTCCCTCTTATCCCCAAGGGATAAGCTCCAAGACCCTCAGTGGATTCCTGAAACAAAATACATACATATTGGGCTCAGTACTATACTTTCCTACACACAAAAAATTTTTTGAGACAGGGTCTCACTCTGTTACCCAGGCTGGAGTGCAGTGGTACTGTAATCTCAAATCCCGACTCAAACGATCCTCCCACCTCAGCCTCCTTAGTAGCTGGGACTACAGGCCCACAGCCACCACGCCCAGCTAATTCTCTTTTTAATGTGGAGACTATGTCTTGTTATGTTGCCCAGGCTGGTCTCAAATTCCTAGACTCAAGCAATCGTCCTACCTTGGCTTCCCAAAGTGCTTGGATTACAGGTGTCAGCCACCACGCTTGGCCCTCAAAACATCTTTTACTGTACTATACTCACACTTCTTAGGAGGATGTGAGATGAGAAAATGCCTAGATGATGAGATGAAGTGAGGTGAACGACATAGGCGTAGTAGTGACCTAGCTTTAGGCTACCCCCAATCTTCTGACAATAGGTCAGACAGAGGACTGACTATCTGCTTGGGGAGATCCTGGGTCATCAAGCCATGACGATGTCCACAGTGGGAGGTCAGGAGCAGATGATATCAATGACTTACGAGGACAGCATATACAGTGTGGACATGCTGGACAAAGGGATGAGTCACGTACCAGGCAAGATGGTGCGAGACGTCATCATGCTACTCAGAATAGCATGCGATTTAAAACTTATGAATTATTTCTGAATTTTCCATGTAATATATTCAGGCCACAGTTGACCAAAGGTTACTGGTAAGAGGGGACTACTCTATTTTGTTATAGCAGCCCAAATGGACTAAGACAATGCATCAAAGAAGTAGTTATCAAAGAAAATTTTTTTAAAATACCTAGAACTGAACGAACATGAAAATACAACACATATGTGTGATGCAGCTGTGGCAGTAGTAAGTGGGAAATTTATAGCACTAAACTCTTCCATCAGAAGAGGAAAGGTCTCAAATCAATAATACAAGTTCCTAGCTCAAGAAACTAGAAAGGGCCGGGCGCGGTGGCTCAAGCCTGTAATCCCAGCACTTTGGGAGGCCGAGACGGGCGGATCACGAGGTCAGGAGATCAAGACCATCCTGGCTAACACGGTGAAACCCCGTCTCTACTAAAAATACAAAAAACTAGCCGGGCGCAGTGGCGGGCGCCTGTAGTCCCAGCTACTCGGGAGGCTGAGGCAGGAGAATGGCGTGAACCCAGGAGGCGGAGCTTGCAGTGAGCTGAGATCTGGCCACTGCACTCCAGCCTGGGCGACAGAGCGAGACTCCGTCTCAGAAAAAAAAAAAAAAAAAAAGAAACTAGAAAGAGACGAGCAAAATAAACCCAAAAGCAGCAGAAGGAAGGGAGACAGGCATGGCTAGAAAAGGCAACAGAAGAGGTCCTCGTGGGATGGAATGATCTATACTTAGGTTAGATAAATGTCAATATCCTGGTGTAATATTATGCTATAATTTTAGAACAAGTCATCATTAGGGAAACTGAATAAAGGGTACCAAGGATCTCTGTATTTCTTTAAAATGCATGTTAATATACAATTGTCTCCAACTGGCCAGGCGTGGTGGCTCCCGCCTGTAATCCTAGCACTTTGGGAGGCTGAGGTGGAAGAATCACTTAAGTCCAGAAGTTCCAAACTAGTCTGGGCAACACAGTGAGATCCCATTTCTACAAAAATAAAAATTGTTTAAAGAAAAATATATACATACACAATTAACTCAAAACTAAAATTTAATTTTTTAAATTAGCCAAGGATTTTAAGATACTTCATAGAAAAAGGTACTCGAATGGCCAATAAGCATATAAAAATGCTCATCATTAGTCATCAGGAAATGCATACAAAAACTACGGTGAGATATAACCCACCCACTTAAATAACTAAAATCAAAAAGACTGACATCATCAAGTGTTGGCAAGGACGCAAAGCAACTGGAACTCACATACACTGCTGGCCAAATAAATAAGTCAATTTGGAAAACAACTGGGCACTTTCTAAGAAAGTTACACATATGTATCTTATTATTACCCAGTAATCCCAAGCACAGCTGTTTAAGATAAATGAAAACATCTGTCCACATAGATGAATGTTCACAGAAGCTCTATTCATAATAGCCAAAAGCTGGAAATGTCCCCAGATAATCACCAACAGATGAATGGAGATATAAAACGTGAGCTAGCCATACCATGGAATATTATTACTAAGCAAAAAAGATCTACACAACATGAATTTCAAAAATACTATGCCAGTCGGCCGGGCGCGGTGGCTCAAGCCTGTAATCCCAGCACTTTGGGAGGCCGAGGCGGGTGGATCACGAGGTCAGGAGATCGAGACTATCCTGGCTAACATGGTGAAACCCCGTCTCTACTAAAAATACAAGAAAATTAGCCAGGCGTGGTGGCGGGTGCCTGTAGTCCCAGCTACTCGGGAGGCTGACGCAAGAGAATGGCGTGAACCCGGGGGATGGAGCTTGCAGTGAGCCGAGATCACGCCACTGCACTCCAGCCTGGGCGACAGAGCAAAACTCTGTCTCAAAAAAAAAAAAAAAAAAAATTCCTCAAACTACACTATTAAAACATGTGTGCTTTACCACATGTAAATTACACCTCAGTAAAAGTGGTTCTCTCAAAGGTCCAAAATGGCCGGATGCGGGGACTCACACCTGTAATCCCAGCACTTTGGGAGGCCAAGACAGGAGGATCACTTGAGCCCAGGAATTCGAGCCCATCCCTGGCAGAACTTGTCTCTACTTTAAAAAAAAAAAAAAAAAAGGCCAAAACAAAAGTCAAGTCTTTACTTTATGCCTTACAATGGGCATTAACCATTGTATCCTAGCAGGGACTTCTCTGAAAAGCTCAAATTTCATACATCTCTCCCCTCCTCAGAAACCTTCGGTGGTTCCCCAATTCATCAATCAGCCCCTCAAAACATTCCACGCTCTGGCCTCAGTACTTTTTTCAGTCTAATTTTGCCTTCCAACTCTGCAGCCTCTACCCCTATGAGGCCACCAGCCTTTCCTACATCGTGTGCTCTTCACGCTCTCCCCTCCACTTCCCCGTCTTTGCTTCTCTTAATTCATTCCCTTACCGCCATCTGATTCTCACACAACTAGACTACAAACTCAGTTTTCACTCTAATGGAACATTCTAGATTCACTCAGGGGAGTCTCCCTCCCTCTGCTCCTCCCCTGTTCTGCCAGTAGCATCTGCCCTTTAGAGAGCCAGCCTCCTCAGCCTGTCACTATGGGTCTCTGTACATGTGGACAGTTCCATCACTACAGGAGGCCTGAAAAGGATACTAAGGGCCCCACCGTTCAAAATGTAATGCCCAACTGAACTCATGTAAGTTTAATTCTTTTTGAGACAGGATCTTGCTCTGTCACCCAGGCTGAAGTGCAGTGTGACAATCATGGCTCACTGCAGCCTCGATCTTCTGGGCTCAACTGATCTTCCCACCTCAGCCTCCCAAGTAACTGGGACCACAGGCATGCACCACCATGCCCAGTTAACTTTTACGTTCTTTGTAGACACAGTCTCACTCTGCTGCCCAGACTGTCTCAATCTCCTGGGCTCAAGCAATCCTCCCACCTCAGCCTCCCAAAGTGCAGAGATTTCAGGTGTGAGCCACCACATTCTGCCCCCAGATACAAGTTTAATTTTGACTACTTGAGTATGAAGTGATGGGAAGAGAGTGACTGGGGAATAGCAAACCACTCTAAGAAAAAGAGGGCCAGGCGTAGTGGCTCACGCCTGTAATCCCAGCACTTTGGGAGGCCAAGGTGGGCGGATCACAAGGTCAGGAGATTGAGACCATCCCGGCTAACACGGTGAAACCCCATCTCTACTAAAAAAAATACAAAAAATTAGCCGGGCATTGTGGTGAACGCCTGTAGTCCCAGCTACTCAGCAGGCTGAGGCAGAAGAATGGCGTGAACCCGGGAGGCGGAGTTTGCAGTGAGCCGAGATTGTGCCACTGCACTCCAGCCTGGGCGACAGAGCAAGACTCCAACTCAAAAAAAAACAAAAAAAAAAGAAAAAGAAAGAAGAAGAGGACTAGGTGGGAGCTCAGGAAAGCCAAAAATAGAAAAAGCTCAAAGATCTTTCTTTCTTTTTTCTGAGACAGGGTCTCACTCTGTTGCCCAGGCTGGAATGCAGTGGTGTACTCTCGGCTCACCACAGCCTCCGCCTCCTGGGTTTAAGCAATTCTCCTGCCTCAGCCTCCTGAATAGCTGGGATTACAGGCGCCTGCCACCACACCTGGCTAATTTTGTATTTTTAGTAGAGACGAGGTTTCACCATGTTGGCCAGGCTGGTCTCCAACTCCTGACTTCAGGTGATCTGCCTGCCTCAACTTCCCAAAATGCTGGGATTACAGGCATGAGCTACCACGCCCGGCCTCAAAGATCTTTTCTGTAGTGATAACAAAAGTTACGAAAGCAGAAAAATACTATGAAATAATGACTAAATATTCTTGTCAAGGGCACCATCGTTCCTATGTCTGGGCTCCCCATGGCAGTCCAGCTGACCGTAACTCACCCTTGGCTGCCTCCCACACCCACTGTCAATCAGTCCAGCTCCATGGATTCAGCGTGTATATCTGCTGCTCTGTGTACCCTTCCTATTCCCTCTGCCGACAGACAGGCAAGTCCATCCGGGCACAGTGGACTCACTCACTCACTCAACTCATACCTGTGATCCCAGCACTTTGGGAGGCCAAGGTGGGTGGGAGCACTGCTTGAGCCCAGGAGTTTGAGACCAGCCTGGGCAACACAGGAAAACTCCACCTCTACAAAAAATAATAATAATTAACCGGACCTGGAGGTGCAGGCCTGTGGTCCTAACTGTGATCCTAGCTACTCGGGAGGCTAAGGTAGGAGGATCACTTGAGCTCAAGGAGGTCAAGGTTGCAGTAAGCTATGATCATGCCACTGCACTCCAGCCTGGGCAACAGAGCAAGACCTTGTCCCAAAAAAATACAAAGAAGAACAGCCAAGTCTTTGGCATTTCCAGCCTAACGACATCAGCTCTCAGGTAGTACACCTGTCTATGGCCTCTACCCACTCCAACCTGCTAAAAACATCTTCCCAGGCTCGCTCTCTCAGCACGACATCCCCCTACTTAAAAACCCTCCCAGGCACACATTATCAAAGAAATCCCCAGCCAACCTGAGCACCACAAACAATCTGGCCCCAGAGTATTTTCCAAACTAATCACTTACTATTTCAGTCCACAAATCCTCCACCTCAACAAAGTTAATCTACTCAGTACACGCGAAGACACCTCTCCTCTGCACAGGGCTGCAGCCAGCCGCCCTCCCCTCTGCTCTTGGGGGCTAACCATTCAACAAGTATTTGAGCACTCTGTGCTGTGGACACAGCAGTAAGTGGGACAACCATAATCCCTGGCCTCACAGAGATGCACACATAACTAGGCAGCAGGTGGTTCTCAGGACACCTCTGCAGAGGAAAGGTCATGCTAGCTGGACCAACCAGCACCTCCCACAGTATCTAGTACCCCCTAACAGGTGCTCAGGAAGCATTTGAAGATGCTCTGTAACCTCCATCTTGGAAACACCCAAATCGCTTATCAAGAACAACCAAAGACGATTTAAATATACAATCTAAACTCAAAAACCAATCATCCGAACAAGTCACCACCTTCAGAAATGTGACAATGTGCTCACAAGTGTGCTGCCATCCAGAGCAGGCTCTTCACACCAAGACTCCAGCCACTGCTGCCCTCCTGCCAATGCAGGGAGGAAGAGGCACAGTGGCTTCATAGCCAGTTCTGGAGTTGGAAAGGGGCTCTGAGTACAGATTTCATTTTAACCCAAAGTCACTACAACGAAATATGGCGACCCTCCGGAGTTGATTACAAAGGGGTTTTGCTCATCACGTCAAGTAAGCAAACCGGAGTCTGAACTCTTCTTGTTGCCTACATAATGAAACTGCTGGTCCCTGAGATGGGGACTAAAACCCAGGCTTCACAGGCCACAGCATCCTCACACTGATTTCTTATTTCATAACATAGTTTCCAAATCAGTAGTTCAAATTACTCTAGCAAGACTGAGCAAAAAAGGAGGAGGGGACCAGACAACTCCTCCCAACAGTGTGCCTCTGGGCAGGCCATGTGGCTTCTGGGCAGGGCCATGTGCTGTCAGTAAGGTGAGGAGATGAACTCCCGAACCCTAAACTCCCATCCAGTGCCCTAGGGTTCACGGCAGCTTAGCTCTGCAAGCAAAGGGAAAACCTGGTTTCCACTGAGCTACACCACAACATCCTTGCAAAGAATGGAGTGCATGCTAGTACTTGCCCCGGGTTGTTTTTTAACATTGTCCTTGAGAGATAATAAAAGCTTGCTCTCCACATTGTCCCCTGAAACCAAGGTCTAGATACCTGAGTTTCCTAAGGGCATGTACAAAATGCACAGTGGCCAAGATCAACGCCAGGACTGCACTGCTCTAGTCCAGCATGCTATCCTGTAAAATAAACAGAACTTCAGCCACCCTTCTCAACTTCTTTCACCAATGTATTACAACTTTCACTCAAACATCATCACAAAATGTACTGACTAAGCAGCTTCCACACCTTCTTACAGACATTTTTAACCAGACCATTTTCAACATGTCCAATACATTATTTCTTAAAAAAAAATGAAAACACTGTCAATGAAACAAGAGAGTTACCAAAAGAAAGGGAGAGGGGACCTAAAAATAAAAGCCTAAGGCGGCCCACAATTCTTGGCTGTGGCCCCAGAGACAAATGAAACTGGAGGAAGTGTTTCTGCACAGCCATATGCCACAAGGCCTCGCCAAGGGCAAGCTCTCCTGAGCCTACCCACTTACTACAATGGCAGACTGGTGGCCCCAGGAACACCAAAACTCTCAAAAGGCAAATGCAAAGCGAGACAGCAGCCAGCCCTGGAGTTTCAGCATGCTTTCAATCTTTATACAAATGGAAGATGGGCCTTATTTAGCAACCTAATGAACAACCCTCTAACAAGTTAAACATTTAAGCCACTTTCACCATCACCCCCAAAAGCGATTTCCAATTAAAGCATCCATATTGAAAGAACCATGTCCGATTAACTGAAAACTAAGCTGGAGAGGCACATGGAGACATTCAAAAGAAGAAACAGAGCAAAAGGTGCTGGAGTAGAAGAAGTGTTGGGGGGACACACACTATCCTACCAAAACCCCCTCCCCACTCAGTCTCTTACAAGACACAAGCACACTGGGTAATAGCGAATCTCACACCCAGGCTGTGACCACCCCCCCCAACAACATAAATCACTTCAGCTGAGCTGAGGCAAGTCTTTCGGTCATCTGAATTGGGATCTCTTCAACCTGTAAATTTAAATAAAGATTCTCAATTTTTACACAGTTTTACACAGGACGGCCAAGTGCGGTGCCTCACCCTGTAATCCCAGCACTTTGGGAGGCCGAGGCAGGCAGATCACCTGAGCCCAGGAGTTCAAAACTAGCCTGGGCAAATAGACCCCATTTTTACAAAACTAAAAATTGTTTAAAGAAAACCCCCATGTCTACAAAAAAAACAAAAAGTTAGCCAGGCGTGGTGGTGACTACTCGGGAGGCTGAGGCGGGAAGATCACTTGAGCCTGGGAGGCAGAGATTGCAGTGAGTCGAGGTCACACCACTGCACTCCATCCTGGCCGACAGAGTGAGACCCTGTCCCCTACAGAAAAAAAAAAAAAAAAGTAAAAAAGAAAATTACACAGGAAGCTGAAGCAGGAGGATCACTCCAGCCCAGGAGTTGGAGACCAGCCTGGGAAACCCAAGCAGACTCCATCTCAAACACCTGGCCTCAAGTGATCGTCCCACCTTTGTCTCTAATTCACTAGAATTATAAATATAAATCACCACACCTGGCTTAATTTTTTTTTTTTTTTTTTTTTTTTTTTTGTAATTACACATGCTCCCCTGTTCCCTCGGCAAAAAGAAGTGGAAACCAGCCAGGCGCGGTGGCTGACACCTGTAATCCCAGCGCTTTGGGAGGCCAAGGCGGGCGGATCATGAGGTCAGGAGTTTGAGACCAGCCTGGCAATACGGAGAAATCCCGTCTCTATTAAAAATACAAAAACTGGCCGGGTGTGGGGGCGCACACCTGTAATCCCAGCTACTCGGGATGCTGAGGCAGAAGAAACACTTGAACCCAGTAGGCAGTGGTTGCGGTGAGCTGAGATCGCGCCACTGCACTCCAGCATGGAAGATAGAGACTCAGTTTCAAAAAAAAAAAAAAGTGGAAACGAGACCTCCTGAAATCAGGGTCTGATGTGCAAAGGCACTGCCACCCACCAGGAAGGGGCACTCCAGTCTCAGCTCCTAAGATGGTATCCAGTCTTCCCCAGCTCCTGTTCGTGTTTCTTTTCTTTAAATGCCCA
The DNA here is from genome assembly GCF_003255815.1 of Theropithecus gelada. NCBI lineage: Eukaryota > Metazoa > Chordata > Mammalia > Primates > Cercopithecidae > Theropithecus > Theropithecus gelada. The sequence goes on along the minus strand of NC_037683.1, from coordinate 2,371,453 downwards.
CCTTTTAATAATTCCAAAACTCGAAAGCCCATTTTAGTATAAGATTCTGAATTCATCATCTGATGAGTCAACAAGTATTAAAGAGTGATCTGGTACCGGAACTGAAACTAGACGAACCCAATACTAACACAGAAACATGCATATTTATTGCTGGACGGCTGACAAATTCCATGCTGAATGCCAAAACTAAATGCAACGACATAAAAATGCATGCACCTTGCTGAAGAAATTGGGAAGCAGATCATGAAAGTTCTTTTTATAGCAATTTGTCTAACATCCGCTGCCTGAGCCCTCAGCCCTCTCCACATATAAAATCTTAAAAAAAACATGCAGGAGTAAAACTTTGTGCTCGGACCCCAGGAGCCATGCCCAAGAATGCCCTGGGCTCCACTGCATCTGCAGGAGCCCAGCCAGCGCCCACAAGCAGCTGCGGTGGACGGGCCTCGGTGGGACACTCCCACAGCAGCGGAAAATACAGTGGAAAAGTATAGATGAAGTCGAGAAGAACCTAAGAACACAACGTGGGATAATGGAATAGCAAAAGCCAGTCTCAGAAAGAGACATCACTGGCAAAGGTGTAAAAACTATAGTGGTGTAAGCACATACGGCAAAATACAAAGAAAAGCAAAACAGTGAGCAACACAAGGTGTGAGGCAAGTGAGCTCATGCAACCGGCAGTGACTGCAAGATAACCAAGGTCTGCTCTCGGATGGTTGTTTGCACCTGACTCAGGTTTTATACATACATCTTACCAATTCCGTTCTCAAAAACTCATGCGAAGTCTTGGATGTAGCACTGTTTCTTCATCATTACAACATAGAAACTAAGGTTCCACTGAGCCAGTAAACAAGAACTGTAAACCTGAAAACTATCAAAGAAAGGAAAAACTCTTTCCCAATTACTACTTACACAGTACAAAAACCAGTTTGAAATAAGGCGAGGTATTTAATCCCTAAAACTTACAAAACGCGTTTGTCCTTATGACTAACTAGAGTCTAGCTGGGGCACAGGCCACTGTCAAACAGGGTAACGCCTGCTCAGCGTTTTCCAAACTGGTCAACTGAACTCCTCTCTGGAATGGCTCTCTGTCTCCTTTAGTCATACTCTAAAAAGGTTAATTTTTCACCAGGATAAAGGCAAATTGTTGAAGAATGCTTCAAATGAAAAGAGGATTACAGAAATATTAACCCTTAATATGGTACCTGAAACAAAGCACCTGAAATTAATAAAGAAGTCAGCCACTTATGAGAATCACCAGGTCTGTCCTGTTCCCAGGGCACGAAACAGAAGCGTCTTAATCCACTAAGCACATTAGGGCCTAACAAATTGGACTCGGTAACAAGGTTACCTAGTTCTTCCAAACAGGAATTAAGCAAAGGGGATCATTATGATTAAGCACAATCCGCGGAATACGCAATTTCTAGTTGGGGAATTCAACAGCTGATGGATGGTAACCATCAAAATTCTTAACAAGTGAAAGGCTCGGAATCACAGGTCCAGCACTTGGCGATGCCCGGCGCGCTGGGAAGCGGCGTCTCAGACGGCGGCCCCGCGTCCCCATGGTCCCTCCCTGCGCCCAAAACCGGGCAGGCTCCCTCCCGCCGCCGCCGCCGCCAACGGGAGGCTGGGGGCACTCCCGAAATAGGAGCGGAAGCCCCGACCCACGCCGCCCTCCGCCGCGGGGACGCCCACTCGCCAGGTGACCGCGTCCCCACGCTCCGCGTTGCCCGGGCGCCGCCGGGATCTCGGAGGCGGCCAGCCCAGCCCCGACCCTGTGCGGACGCGGCACAAAGGCGCGGCGCGCGGACCCCCGACCCGGCCCGACCCCGGCCGCGTCCCCCGGCCCCGGCCCGCGCCCCCCGCCCGGCCCACCTCGGCCGTAGGCCTTGGCGCAGATCCACTGCAGGTTGGCGGCGATCTTGGCGCGCGCCGCGTCGTAGCGGTCCAGGGGCACGAGGTCGGCGGCGCCGTCCGGCGGGGCCTCCATCTTCCTCCAGCCCTCGGCGGCGGCGCGGCCGCCCGCGTCCACCATCTGCAGACAAAGGGCTGAGGCGGCGGCCCGGCCGCAACAAAGGCGCCGCCGCCCCTCGCCGCGCGGGGCCCGGTGCGCCCCGAGCCCCCACTCGGCCCCGCAGCCGGCCCGCCGGGAGGGGCGCCCGAGCGCGGCCCCCGCCTCACCTCACAGCCGCCGCCGTCGCCGCCCCCGCGGCTGCTGCATGCTGCGGGCGCCGAGCCCGGGCGGAGGAGGAGCCGAGCCCGCGGCCCAGAGAGGCGGCGGCAGGAGGGCGCGGGCCGGGGGCGGAGGCGGGGGCGGGCGCGGGCCGGGGGCGGTGGCAGCGCGTGCGCGGCCCCGGGTGAGCGGCGGCGGCGACAGCGGCTGAGGCGGCGGCCAAGGAGCAGGAGCGCGCTCACCGCCGCGGCCTCGCACAGGCGCAGTAGGCACCGCCCGCCACCCCGCCCTCGACCCCGCCCCCAGCTGCGCTCCCTTCTTGCGCCCGCCCCGCCCCTTCCCGCAGGCGCACTAGGCACCGCCTGCAAGCTCGCGCCGGCCCCGCCCCTTTCCGCAGGCGCAGTAGGTGGCACCCGCCGGCCGGTGCCCGCCCCGCCCCTTTCCGCAGGCGCAGTGAGCGTCGACCCGCCTCTCTCCGCCCCCTTTCGCAGGCCCAATAGGACCCGCCCCGGTCCGCGCCTGCTCCGCTGCTTCCATCACGTTCTGAGGCCTGCGGTGCCGGGCGCTGGATCGGCGGCGCGGGGTGGGCGGAGTGGGTTGGCGACGGGGACCCTGCTGAGCCTGCAGCAGCCATCTCTCCGCGCCGTGCCTCCTCCCCGGCCCTGGCTCGTCCCACCTCAGCCGCAGCCCGGCCCCCTGGCCGGCCGAGCTCTCGCCGCCTGCACCCTGGGGACCTCGTGGGTGTGGCCGGCGGCGACCTCGGCAGGCGACAGCCCGTGGACGGGCACCAGATGGACGTGCCACGGTCTCCAGGCCCCAGTACCGGTGCAGGGAAGATGGGCGTTTGGACCCCTGAGGCAGAAACAGGTGCAGCGCAGCCGGCGCATCCCCCGGAAGGGACGCTGACTTCGTTCCCCTGGAGCCTGCGTCGGGGCCCGCGCTGGGCTGAGAATTACGGGAACGCCGTGAGAGTTTGCATTCCGAGGATTTGGTCTGAGAACCTCATGGCCGGAATAGAGAACTGCCCCCGGGAGAGCCGGCCCACGTGCCGCCCACCGGCGCCTTGACTGCAGGGAGAGGTGGAGCTTCCCGGGAGCGGGCACCCGGCACGGGGCTCCCAACCTGTCTGTACCTGGTCGAGACACCCTGTGCCAGAGTCAAAGCGTGTAGGAAATGCCGAGTGCCCAGAGGACCCGGGCAGTCCATCATTCACATACCAACCCACGTGCAGGCTTCAATTCAGCGTTGAAGCCGTTTGGGACTGGGCTTTTTTGATGACTTATTTGAGTTGTAGTTTTTTGGTTACTAATTGAGACTCTTCACTTGTTATAGGTCTGTTAAGATTGTCTATTTTTTCTTGAGTCAGCCGTCTGAAAAGAACACGAGGTGGACAGGGCGGAACAGTCAAGGAAAGCCACAGGAGGAGGGCACTTATTTGAGCAAAGACCGGCGGGAAGTAGGCGTCGAGGGTGAAGATATCTGCAGAAGTGTCTTGAGCAGGGGGCACGGCAGACAGCGCCTCTGAGAGACATGAGAGCCTGGAGTGTAAGAAACAGCAGAGGCCGCTAAGTCGAGAACCCAGGAGCTGGAAGGACTGGTGGGAAATGGGAGGTGGGGACATGGAGGGATGCAGGCAGGTCCTGCACAGTCAGAACTGTGGCCCCTTCTCTGCAGGAAATGGGCAGCCTTCGGAAGACTGAGCACAGGGAAGGATGTGACTAAGTCTTTAAAAGGGTCATTCTGACTCCTCGGTGAAGAACAGACTAGGAAGGACTGAGAAGGAGGCAGGAGGCCGGAGGCCATCCACTGTCAGATGGGATGTGGAGTGTGACCCAGAAAGGTCAAGGGTGACTCCAAGGGCTTTTTGTATATTGATCTTTTATCCTGCAACCTTGTTAAACCCGTTTATTAGTTCTTCTAGTCTTTTAGTGGCATTTATTAGTTCTTCTAGTCTTTTAGTGGATTCCTTGGGATTTTATACAAAAGCGTGTCATCTGTGAATAGAGAACATTTTACCTCTTCCTTTCTAATCTGGATGCCTTTTATTTCTCCTCCTTGCCTAGCTGCCCTGGCTAGAACCTCCAGTACAATATTGACTAGCAGCAGCGAGAGTGGACATCCTTGTCTTGCTCCTGATCTCAGATCCAGTCTTTCACCATTGGGTATGATAATAGCTGTGGGTGCTTCAAAAATAGGTTTTATCAGGCTGGGTGTGGTGGCTCACGCCTGTAATTCCAACCCTCTGGGAGGTCGAGGCGGCCGGATCACTTGGGGTCCGGAGTTTGAGACCAGCTTGGCCAACATGGAGAAATCCCATCTCTACTAAAAATACAAAAAGTTAGCTGGGGGTGGTGGCAGGTGCCTGTAATCCCAGCTAAAAGAGGGAAACTCCGTCTAAAAAAAAAAAGGTACTTCCTCAACCTGATAAAACCTATTTTTTGTTTGAGACAGTGTCTCATTCTGTCACCCAGACTGGAGTGCAGTGGCTGGGTCTTGGCTCACTGCAACCTCTGCCTCCCAGGTTCAAGTGATTCTCCTGCCTCAGTCTCCCGAGTAGCTGGGATTACAGGCACACACGGCCACATCCAGCTAATTTTGTATTTTTAGTAGAGATGGGGTTTTACCATGTTGGCCAGGCTGGTCTTGAACTCCTGACCTCCAGTAATCCACCCCGCTTCAGCCCCTCAAAATGCTGGGATTATAGGCATGAGCTACCACGCCCAGCTGAGGAAGTATCTTTTATTTCTAGTTTGTTGAGTGTGTTTATCATGAAAAGGTGTCAGATTTGGTTAAATGATTTTTCCACGTCCATTGAGATAATCATAGGTTTTTTTTCTTTGTTCTAGGAATGTGGTGTGTTACATTAATTGACTTTCAGATATTGAAAAGATATTTATCCCCTGCATTCAGATAAATTCCAGTTGGTCATAGAGTATCTCTCTTCCTGGATTCGGGTTAATCCAGTTTTTTTGGGTGATTTTTTTTTTAATCCATATTCGTCATAGATATTGGTCTGAAGTTTTCTTGTGGTGTCTGTGTCTGGTTGTGGAATTAATGTCCTGCTGGCCTCATAAAATGAGTTGTAAGTGTTCTTTTTTTTTTTTTTTTTTTTTTTGGAAGAGTTTGTTATTAATTTTTTTCTTTTAGAAGATCGGTGTTCACTATACCATCCAGGCTGGTCACCAACTCCTGGCTTCAACTGATCCTCCCACCTCAAGCCTCCTGAGTAGCTGGGATCACAGGCACAAGCCAGTGGACTCAGCTTTAATTGTTTAAGTGTTTGGTAGAATTCATTATTGAAGCCATTTGGGTTTGGGCTTTTTTGATTACTAATTCAATCTCTATTTGTTATAGGTCTTTCCAGATCCTCTGTTTGTGTCTTTAGAGGAATTTGTCCATTTTATTTAAGTTACAGTGTTTTGGGCGTAAGCAATTTTAAGGAGAACGTTATCCTTAACCAAGATGGAAAAGGTGAGGGCAGGGTATGCAGGGATTTTACCTCCCACCGGGTCCCTCCCACAAACTTCTCCTAATATAATACCGGTGGAGTTTGGGCTGTGGCTTTGGATGTGTGAGCCTCAGATGCCTGTTGGGCCCCCTCATGGAAACGCTGGTGAGTGGTTGGATGAACAACTTACCGGCGTGGCCCATGTTGGAGACTGGGAATTGTGACCACAGAGAGAGCCTTTAGAGCTGTCAGACAGGAAGAGGCACCAAGGAGCCATTGCTCAGGTGGAGGGGAAGTTGAGGCATGGTGCTTGGGCCTAGGGAGCCAGCCTGAAAGGTGAGAAGTCAGGAGAGGGGTCCCCAGCTTACGGCCTGGGAGCTGACTCAGATTTGGCGAGTGCAGGTTTTGTGGAATGGTGGTGTATTAGTCCGTTTTCACAATGCTAATAAAGACACACCCGAGACTGGGCAATTTACAAAAGAGAAAGGTTTAATGACTCACAGTTCCACATGGCTGGGGAGTCCTCACAATCATGGTGGAAGGCAAGGAGGAGCAAGTCACATCTTACGTGGATGGCGGCAGGCAAAGAGCAAGAGTGGGCAGGGAAACTCGCCCTAATTGAATACTGTCAGATCTCGTGAGACTTACTCGCTATCACGAGAACAGCATGGGAAAGACCTGCCCCATTATTCAATTACGTCCCACCGGGTCCCTCCCACAACACGTGGGAATTCAAGATGAGATTTGGGTGGGGACAAAAGACAGGCAGGAGTTCTGAGGATGCGTATTTGGATTCCATGCCTGAGTTTGCTGTAAAGGAGAGCAGCGAGACAGGCATGGGGTGCAGAATGGTGTGTTTAAAATGGGAGTGATGACAGGTTCCCATTGGAGTGATGCAGTAGACAGGATCTGATGATGGGGAGCAGGCGTTGTGTGCCCTTGAGCAGGAGCCCAGCAGAGAGACCCTTTTTCCTCTTGTAGCAGAAGAGAAGGCAGCAGGGTGCAGGACTGAAGGAGGGTTGGGCTGGGCTGGGATGGGAGCCTGGCTGGTTTTCCCCTGGTGGCCCTGGAACTGGTTAAGGGCAGGGCAGGGCAGAGGCACGGCAGGTTGGAGGCACAGAAGGCCCGGGATAGTTATCTGGGCTGGATGTGGGGCAGTATTCTCACCTCCTTGGGGACATCCCTTAAGTGGACAGGAAGGCCGGGTGGTACAGGTGTATGTCCACTCACCAAGAACACAGGATGAAGGTGGGGCCTAGAGAGTGGCTGGTTTGACCAGGGCAGAACAGTTGAGGGCGCATGTGAGGATCCATGCTGATGCCAGACCTCAGTGGGGAGTGAGAAAAGGGGAGAGTCCAGGGACCAGAAGTCCCCCTAGGCTTAAAGAGCAAGCCACAAGGAGAAGAGGAAGAAGTCTCGATATCATCGAAGTTTCATTATCAGGGCTGCTATAATGCTTCTCATTGCTTATTAAAACCCAGTTCTGCAAGACCAGCCTAGCCAACATGGTGAAACCCCGTCTCTACTAAAAATACAAAAATTAGCTGGGCACAGTGGCATGTGCCAGTAATCCCAGCTACCCAGGAGACTGAGGCAGGAGAATTGCTTTAAACCTGGGAGGGCGAGGTTGCAGTTAGCCAAGATCGTGCCACTGTACTCCAGCCTGGGAGACAGAGGGAGACTCCGTCTCAAAAAAAAAAAAAAAAAAAAAAAAAAAAAAACTAATTCTGGTCCAGCATGGTGGTTCACACCTGTAATCCCAGCACTTTGGGAGGCCAAGGCAGAAGGATCGCTTGAGCCCAGGAGTTCAAGACCATTCTGGGCAACAAAATAAGACCCCACCTCTACAAAAAATAAAAATAAATAAAAAGCAGGAAGCAATAGTGTGCACCTGTGGTCCCAGCTACTCAGGAGGCTGAGGTAGGAGGATCACTTGAGCCCAGGAAGTCAAGGCTGCAGTGAGCCAGGATTGTCCTGCTGTACTCCAGCCTAAGTGACAAAACAAGACCCTCTGACTCAAAAAAAAAAAAGAGGAGAAAAATATTTTTGTTAGAGCAAAACAGGCTGACCTTTTTTTGTTTTGTTTTGTTTTGTTTTTTGAGACAGAGTCTCACTCTGTTGCCCGGACTGGAGTGCAGTGGCTCACTGCAAGCTCCGCTTCCCAGGTTCACACCATTCTCCTGCCTCAGCCTCCCGAGTAGCTGGGACTACAGGCACCCGCCACCACGCCCGGCTAATTTTTTGTATTTTTAGTAGAGACGGGGTTTCACCATGTTAGTCTTGATCTCCTGACCTCGTGATCTGCCCGCCTCGGCCTCCCAAAGTGCTGGGATTACAGGCATGAGCCACCGCACCTGGCCCTTTTTTCCATCTTTAATGTTGAGACCAAGTTACAGCATCATTAGACATGACGAAGGTAGAGGGAAGGTGCTCAGAAGTCTCCTACAAGCACAGCAGCAGCTCAGGCACAGCTCCAGTAACTCCAGGGCCCCGTCTTCTGGGGAGGAGTTGGGTGGGCACATACCTTGAGGGGCTCCCGCCTGCCCACGGAAAGCACAAGAGGAGAACTCATCCTGTTTGCCCTGCTGTTTCCCTCTTGTTCCTAGACACATCCTGAGGGTCCCACCAAGTGGACATTGGCTTATGATGCAAGCAAAAGGATGAGGCCCCTGGACTCCTCACTAGCAAAACAGTGCAGTAACAGCAACGGTGCCGCCCCCCCAAAAAATGTCCACATCTTAATTCCTGGAACCTGTGAATGTGTGACCTTACCTGGTGTCTTAGTTCATTTGTGCCACTATAACAAAATGCCACAGACTGGGTGATTTATAAACAATATAAATTTGTTTCTCATGGTTCTGAAGGCTGGGAAGTCCAAGATCAAGGCACTGGCAGGTCCTGTGTCTGGTGAGGGCACCTCGTTGCTGTTTCCTCTGGAGGGAAGAATGCTGTGTCCTCAAGGTGGGATGAACAGAGTGGCAAGAAAAAGCCAAACTCCACAGGACGCCTCTTTTATAAGAGGAGCCCTAGTGACCTAGTCCTAAATGGCCCTACCTCTTCTGTCACCACAGTGGGTACCAAGTTTGTTGTTAGTTAACCTAAATAACAGACGAGCTCTCTAAAAAGATATTTATTCAGGAAGAGGGCCTTGCAACGGGAACACGCATATTACAGTAACTGTGCATGTTCAAGGAAGACAAAGGTTTTTTGGGTTTTTTTGTTTTTTTGTTTGTTTGAGACGGAGTCTCGCTCTGTCGCCCAGGCTGGAGTGCAGTGGCCGGATCTCAGCTCACTACAAGCTCCGCCTCCCGGGTTTACGCCATTCTCCTGCCTCAGCCTCCCGAGTAGCTGGGACTACAGGCGCCCGCCACCTCGCCCGGCTGGTTTTTTGTATTTTTAGTAGAGACGGGGTTTCACCGTGTTAGCCAGGATGATCTCAATCTCCTGACCCTGTGATCCGCCCGTCTTGGCCTCCCAAAGTGCTGGGATTACAGGCATGAGCCACCGCGCCCGGCCAACTTTCAGTTTCAACATGAATTTTGGAGGGGATGACATCTTTTAAATCATCGTACCTGGTAAAAGGGACTTTGGAGATGGGATTAAGTGAAGGGCCTTGAGAAGGGGGTTTGTCCTGCATTATCCAGGTAGGTCCCATGTAATCATGATCATAAGAGGGAGGCAGGAGCTTCACAGTTGGACAGAAGATGTGACCACAGAAGCAGGGGTCAGAGGAGAGAAGATGCTGGCTTTGAAGGCAGAGGGAGGGGCCACAAGCCAAGGAATGTGGAGACCCCTAGAAGCTGGAAAAGGCAGAGACAGATTCCCCCCTACCCTAGAGCCTCCAGTAGGAGCCAGCCCTGCCAACACCTTGACTTTACCAGAGTGAGATAATTTAGACTTCTGACCTCAGAACTGTAAGAGAATAAATGTTTGTGTTTCAGCCACTGAATTTGTGGTAATTTGCCACAGCAGCTGAAGGAAACATATACACGTGGTGACTAATTACTGAGTTCCTTCCCCAAACACACTCAGGAGCATGTAACCACCCCAGCCTCCTAGTGGAAGCACAGGTCCTGCAGAGAGGCCATGCCTGTGCACCCTAGAGCCAAGGCCACCCTCCTGCATAGGGCACCACCCCCTGCACCTGCACACTCCAGCCTCCACATGGCCCTTGGTCAGGGCTGGGTACACCAGTGAATGTTTCAAAGTAAAACGTCCCTTACTGTGGTAATTCTCAGCATTTTTTTTTTCTGGAAAGATATAACAGAATCTGTTCATGTGTGACATGGGCCCATGGGGGTGTTTGGGATAGTTGCCATACCCAGCACACCAAGAAGGTTGATACTGAGAACTGGGACAGGAAAAAATACCATCTTTACCATCACTGACCGTTAATCAAAATTTAACATTTTCCTGAATTATGAATCTAGGCAACCAACTGCTGCAGCAGCAGCAGCAGTGTCTGGGACTCCACCTCCTACAGAAGTCATGGATGTCTCACATCACATCACCATTGCTGCAGATGCCACAGAATACCATTCTGCTCATCATCGCTTCAAAATTACCATAACTCCTAGACCAGCTGCTCGCTTACATTATTTAATGCATTCATAAAGAAGCACATGCAGTGCTGTACCACCATTTAAAATTTGCGATGAAAGTCTTTTAATTTCATTTTTAATCTTTATAGGCATCAAAAGCATTATCTGAATCTCAAAGAAAAGTACCAGACCTGATGGTTTCCTGGTGAATTCTACCAAACATGTAAAGAAGAACTAATACCAGCCCTTCTCAAACATTTCCAAAAAACTGAAGATAAGGGAACACTTCCTAACTCGTTCTGTGAGGCCCACTTTACCCTGGTACCAAAGCCAGACATACACACCACAAGAAAAGAAAACTATAGACCAATATTCCTTGTGAACGCTGATGCAAAAAACCTCAACAAAGTACTGGCAAACTTCAGCAGGATATTAAAGGGTTATACACTATGACCAAGGGGATTTATTCCTGGAATTCAAGGATGGCTCAGCATAAAAAAAAAATAAAAATAAAAAATCAATGTATTACACTATACTAACAGAATGAAGGAAAAAACTACATGATCATCTCAATGCAGAAAAAGCATTTGACAAAACTCAACACCCTTTCATGATAAAACCACTGAACAGATTAGGAATAGAAGGAAACTTCCTCAACATAATAAAAGCCATTTATGCAAAGCCCACATCTAACACTGCTCAGTGATGAAAGGCTGAAAACTTTTCCTGTAAAATCAGGAATAAGAGGCTGGGTGTGGTGGCTCATGCCTGTAATCCCAGCACTTTGGGGCTGAGGCGAGCAGATCACCTGAGGTTGGGAGTTCAAGACCAGCCTGAGCAACATGGAGAAACCATGTCTCTACTAAAAATAGAAAACTAGCCAGGCATGGTGGCACACACCTGTAATCCCAGCTACTCAGGAGGCTGAGACAGGAGAATCACTTGAACCCAGGAGGCAGAGGTTGTGGTGAGCCGAGATCACACCATTGCACTCCAGCCTGGGCAACAAGAGCAAAACTCCATCTCAAAAAAAATTAAAATCAGGAATAAGGCAAAATATCCACTTCTGCCCCTTCCATGAAGATCTAGCCAGAGCAATTAGGCAAGAAAAGTAAAAGGCATCCAAATGGAAAAGGGAGAAGTAAAATTATGAATATTTTTAGATTATATGATCCTATATGAAGAAAATCCTAAAGATTCCACAAAAGATCTGTTAGAACTAATGAATGAATTCAGCAAAGCAGCAGGATACAAAGAACAATCTGAAAAGGAAATTATGAAAACAGTTCCACATACAATAGCATAAAAACAATAAAACAAGAATTAAGGAGGTGAAAGACTAGTACAACGAAAGCTACAAAACAGTGCTGAAAAAAATTAAAAGACAGATAAATGGAGAGACATTTTGTGTTGGAAGACTTAATATGGTTAAGACATCAGTACTACCTGAAGCAATCTACAGATTTAATGCAATCCCTATAAAATCCCAATGACATTTTTTGCAGAAACAGAAAAGCATCTTAAAATTCATTTGGAATCTCAAGGGACCCTGACTAGCCAAAACAGTCTGAAAAAGAACAAAGTTTAAGGACTTTTACTTCCTAATCTCAAAACTTTCTACACAGCTATAGTAAGCAACGTGGCACTGGCATAAAGACAGACATACAAACCAATGGAATAGAATAGCGAGCCCAGAAACAAACCCTTGCATACATGGCCAAATGATGTTTAATAAGGGTGCCAAGGCCGGGCGCGGTGGCTCAAGCCTGTAATCCCAGCACTTTGGGAGGCCGAGGCGGGTGGATCATGAGGTCAGGAGATCGAGACCATCCTGGCTAACATGGTGAAACCCCGTCTCTACTAAAAATACAAAAAACTAGCCGGGCGTGGTGGCGGGCGCCTGTAGTCCCAGCTACTGGGGAGGCTGAGGCAGGAGAATGGCGTGAACCTGGGAGGCGGAGCTTGCAGTGAGCCGAGATCGCGCCACTGCACTCCAGCCTGGGTGACACAGCGCGAGACTCCGTCTCAAAAATAAAAAATAAAAAAAAAAAATAAGGGTGCCAAGACCATTCAGTGGGGAAAGGACAGTCTTTTTCAGCAAATGGTGCTGGGAATAGTAGATATCCACACGCAGAAAAATAAAGTTTGGCCCTTACCACAGATAGAAAGATTCAAAATGGATCCAAGACCTAAATGTAAGATCCAAAACTATAAAATTCTAAGAAGAAAATAAACGGCAAAGCCGGGCACAGTGGCTCACACCTGTAATGCCAGCACTTTGGGAGGCTGAGAAAGGAGGACCCCCCCCAACCCTGAGGCCGGGTGCAGTCATTCACGCCTGTAATCCCAGCACTTTGGGAGGCTGAGGCGGGTGGATCACAAGCAAGAGATCAAGACCATCCTGGCCAAAGTGGTGAAACCCTGTCTCTACCAAAACGACAAAAATTAGCTGGGCATGGTGGCGTGCGCTGTAGTCCCAGCTACTCAGGAGGCTGAGGCAGGAGAACTGCTTAAACCCAGGAGGGAGAAGTTGCAGTGAGCCGAGATTGCACCACTGCACTCCAGCTTGGCAACAGCAAGACTCCATCTCGAAAAATAAGAAAGGAGGACCTCTTGAGCCCAGGAGTTTGAATCCTACCTGGGCAACAGAGAGAGAGAGCCCGGCTCTACAATACATTTAAAAATTAGCCAGGTGTGGTGGTGTACACCTGTAGTCCCAGCTACTCAGGAGGCTGAGGTGGGAGGATCACTTGAGTCCAGGAGTTTGTGGCTGCAGAGAGCCGTGATCGCACCACTGCACTCCAGCCTGGATTACAGAGTAAGACCCTGTAGCAAAAAAATATACATATATGTATATATGTGGCAAAAGCTTCGTAACACTGAATTTGGCAATGATTTCTTGGATATGACATCAAAGGCACAGGCAACAAAAGAAAAGATAAATTGGAAATCAAGAAAATTAAAACATTGCTTGCATTAAAAGACACTGTCAGCAGAGGCTGGGCATGGTGGCTCATGCCTGTAATCCCAGCACTTTGGGAGGCCGAGACGGGCGGATCATGAGGTCAGGAGATCGAGACCATCCTGGCTAACACGGTGAAACCCCGTCTCTACTAAAAAATACAAAAAAACTAGCCGGGCGAGCTGGCGGGCACCTGTAGTCCCAGCTACCCGGGAGGCTGAGGCAGGAGAATGGCGGGAACCCAGGAGGCGGAGCTTGCAGTGAGCTGAGATCCGGCCACTGCACTCCAGCCTTGGCGACAGAGCGAGACTCCGTCTCAAAAAAAAAAAAAAAAAAAAAGAAAGCAGGGTCTCCAAGGGGTGTTTGGACACCCCTGTTCATGGCACCTTATTCCACTTGGGTGGGAACAGCTGAAGTGTCTGTGGACAGATGATGGACAAGGAAAATGTGGCCTCGCCACACAAGAAAATACTACTCAGCCCTAAAAAGGAAGAAAACTTGGACCCACACTACAATACGGATGAGCCTTGAGAACATTATGCAGAGTGAAATGAGCCAGTCACGAAGGACACATCCTGTGGTTCCGCTTATTGACAGTCCCCAGAGTCATCAGGTTCATAGAGACAAGAAGGTGAAAGGTGGCTGCCGGGCTGGGGAAGGGACAGAAGTGAGTGTTTCATGGGGACAGAGTGGGCAAATGGAAAGTTCTGTGGATGGAGGGAAGTGACGGTCCTGCGTTGCAGTGACTGCTTAGTGCCACTGACCTGCGCACCTGCAATGGTCAATCTCTGCCCTCCAGCGGGTGCCCCGTGGTGCCAGGCCCCCCTCATCTTGAGGTGCACAGTGCAGCAACTTCTTATCAGGTTGGGATCCGCTGAGGGTTGGAGCCTCAGCTCAGGCCAGGGCCCTGCACCTGTCCCCACCACACCATACACACCTCCCCCACTCTGTTCCCCATGGGCCCCCTTCTCGCTCCACCCGTGCTGTCTGGCCCCTTCTCCCCTAGGTTCTGCACCACCCCCCGAGAAAAATAGGGTGGTTGTGGTGGGCCCACTTGCAGTCCCAGCTCCTGGGGAAATGGCAGGGGCTGCTGGAACCCAAGAAATCCCAGCTTACTGGGCATCTTGAACCTACCAAAACACACCCTCAGCAGAAAATGAGAGCAGGAAGGACATTGACAGAGCCCCTGTGGACTCTTCCACGGGAGGGAGGACTCTCATGCTAACTTGCAAGGAGGCGCCCCGGAAGACCCCAGTCCAGGAATGATGTGGGAAGGGTAGTTCGGAGGGCAGGTTTCTGACCCCTCTGGCCTCCATCGGAGCCAACGCAAAAACTCCACCTGTTAAATAAAAACGGACTGAGGCCGTGGTGCGCTCTTGTAATCCCAGCCCTTTGGGAGGCCGAGGTGGGAGGATCGCTTGAACCCAAGAGTTCAAGACCAGCCTGGGCAACATAGCAAGACCCCACCTCTACAAAAAAATTAGCCAGGTGTGGTGGCATGTGGCCGTGGTCCCAGCTACCCAGGAGGCCGAGGCAGGAGGATTGCTTTGGCCCACTGGATTGTTCTGCCAGGAGGGGGTAGTTTACAGCCTGTGAGCCATGGCAGTGAGCACTGCGAGCAAGAACAATGGGGGCTGGGGTTGGGGTGGGCTCCACGAGCGCTGAAAGCTGAGCTATCACCTGGGAGGTGCCCCTGCGGCTGCCGAGTTTCTCTCTGGATGCGCACCGTATCTATGAACCCTAAGGATGGATCCCCACTTCGCTGGGAGCCTTGGAGGCTGGGGGCACCATCCCCAGTCCCTCGGGGCAGGCTCAGATCCTGGCACACTGACATTGCCAGCCACTCCTGGGCACTTGCTGTGTGCCGAGTCAGGACTGGGAGCTGCACCCAGGCCCCACGATGTCCCCTAGTTTGCAAATGTGGAAACTTGAGTCTCAGAGACTCAGGGACATTGGCCTCTGTGAATCTCAGGGCTGCTTCTCCTGAGGCCTGAACCAGGCCTGGCACTGTCTGCTGGGTTTTGGGCCCAGCCCTGGGAGGACCCAGCAGGGGTGCTCACAGACCTCCCATCCCACGGCTAACCCACCGCTGGGGAGGAAACCTGTGGACGCTTCCACTGAAAAATGTCACTCTCTACAAGTATGCAAGAGAATCGGACCGTCTCCCATCAGACCTGGACACCCACCCAACACCACAGCCCCTAACACTCCCACCAGGCCGCTCCAGGCTGGCACAGGTGGCGCCCAGGCAGGCACACTTAAAGCAGGGCTTCCCGGCCTCACCACGTCATCACTCCCCCAAGGGGGAAATGCTAATTTAATTAAGTGAATTAAATGCTAATTTAATTAAGTGAATTAAATTCAATTTCTCCCTTGTGAGAGAAATTAAATAGTAAGGAATGCAATTTTGCCAGGTACGGGTGAGCTTTGAACGGCCACGCCATGGAACAGCTAAGAGGTCTGTGCCACCCGAGACCTGGTGAACGCCCAAGTTTCAGCCTCACACACGTTCCTTCCCCCAAGAGCGGCTGTGCTCTGTTCTCCCACGGGAGAAGCTGTCTGCTCTTGGTGCTCCCAGACACCTCCTGGGTTTGCCCGTCCGGCACTGGGCTCTGTCCTCTCTCACACTGCTCGGCCGGCCATCAGGCTCCTGGGACGGGCGAGTCCAGGACACCCCCGGGCCTCCCTCCACACAGGTGCTCTCTGAGGCCACCTCGGGCTCCCCAGCTCTGGCCCTGCTCCTCTACCCTGCTTGCCTGTCCTCATGCTGCGTGGATCATCCCCCCGTGTTTCATGATTTCTGGTGGTCAGCGACCTGAGAAGTGGGGTGAGTAGGCGCTGTTTCCTTATGCGTCAGGAATCTGGGGGCCTTGCAGGGAGGTGCCATCACCCTCACCAGCCCCAGGTTCCCACCTCCATGGGGGGAGGTAGAGGGACGAATGGGACACCCTCGTGTGGATTGTGGCACATGGACCCAGTCCCTGTCACCCTCATCCAACATCGTCAGGTGCCAGCCCTTTCTGGAACCCTGGCCTCTGGTCACCCCACCCTCCTGGGTGACCTGATCCCCAAGCATTTCAGACCCAGCTGCTGGGGAAGGCAAAATGCACCATCACGCACACATTCCCTCCCCTCCTTCATAACCCTAACCCTAACCGCACACCTGCCTCCTGGGGCTCTTCCCCCGGAGCCTGCCTGCCTCCCTTTTGCTCCCATGCCCCCAGCTCACCTCCCGCTCTGGGTGGTGACCCAGGTGAGGCCTTCTGGCCCTCACAGCCTCTGGGCGGCCCCAGGCCAGCCCCGCAGATGCCCCTGGGCATGGACGGAGGAGTGGGGAGTGATGAGAGAGGAAACCCTGGCCTGGCTGAGCTCTGCGCCCTTTGCCTTCTCAGTGGCCCCAGGATGGCCCAGCTGGTAGCCCAGATATCCCCAGCGGGCCAGCCCATTCAGACCTTCCCCTGGCAACAAGGTCACACAAGCTTGGTAAAGGTGGCAGTGTCCCGCCCTGGACCCAGGCCTTCCAAATCGGGCCCTGTTCCCCCTCAGGAGGGGCACAGGACTTTTCCCCACCTGGCCTCCAGCCTAGCTGGAAGTCAGGGCAGGGTGAGCCCATGCTCCTGGGCATCTGGCCTGCAGGCTGACGCTTGCTCACCTCATCCTAAGGAGGTCTTTTCTTTCATTATCAATAACAATAATAATAATAATAATAATAGAGACAGAGTCTTATGTTGCGCAGCCTGGTCTCGAACTCCTGGGCTCAAGCAATCCTGCCACCTTGGTCTCCCAAAGCACTGGGATTACAGGTGTGAGCCACCATGCCCAGCCTTTCTTTCTTTTTTTTAATAATTTTTGTAAAGAGATAATTTCAACATTACCATCTCCCCTAATGACAGTGGTTTGTTTTGTTTTGTTTTTTAGGTGTTTTTTTTGTTGTTGTTTTGTTTTTTGAGTCTCCTTCTGTTGCCAGGCTGGAGTGCAGTGGCTCAATCTCGGCTCGCTGCAACCTCCACCTCCCAGGTTCGAGTGATTCTACTGTCTCAGCCTCCCAAGTAGCTGGGATTATAGATGCCCGCCACCACGCCCAGCTAATGTTTATACTTTTAGCAGTGTTTTATCATGTTGGCCAGGCTGGTGTTAAACTCCTGACCTCATGTGATCTGCCTGCCTCAGTCGCCCAAAGTGCTGGGATTACAGGCATGAGCCACCCCGCATAGACTTTCTTTTTTGAAATGGAGTTTCCCTCTTGTTGCCCAGGCTGGAGTGCAATGGCGTGATCTCGGCTCACCGCAACCTCTGCCTCCCGGGTTCAAGCAATTCTCCTGCCTCAGCCTCCCAAGTAACTGGGATTACAGGAGTGCACCACCACGCCTGGCTAATTTATTTATTTATTTATTTGTGTGTGTCTGTGTGTGTGTGTATTTTTAGTAGATGTGGTGTTTCACTATGTTGGCCAGGATGGTCTCCATCTCCTGACCTTGTGATCTGCCCGCCTCGGCCTCCCAAAGTGCTGGGATTACAGGCGTAAGCCACTGTGCCCGGCCGACTTTCTTTTTTTAATTTTTGCAAAGGTAATTTCAACATATTACCACTTCTCCTGATAATAGGGTTTTAACAAATATTATTAGGCAGCTTCATTTTTGCTTTGAGTTGTGCTTTTAAAAGAACTAAATTAGGTCGCTGGAGATTAAAACATTTACCATTTAGCAGGCAGGGCCTGTCCACAGCGCCGGTCAGGAAAACAGGCTAAACAGCTGGCTTAGCTTTAGGACTTCCGCGTTTCCTCCTCTCCCTCCAGTCCTGGGGACGGAGGCCTGGTGTGGGGGTCAGCGTGGCCACCGCCCACTCATGCATAGGAGTGCGGCACAGCCCACTCCCCTGCGACCCCCAGACTGGGCTCCAGGAGTTGGTGGGGAGCCCCGGGTTGGGGATCTCCGTGCCCCAGCCCTTCCCGGTCAGGCTAGTTACCTCCCACAGCGCAGCACGCACCTCTGTCTCCACTGACTTGCAAGGCTAAAACTGTGCAGAACCCAAACCAAAATGTGCCTGCCCATCATGTTTATAATACCACTGTTGGCCGCGCACGGTGGCTCACGCCTGTAATCCCAGCACTTTGGGAGGCCGAGACGGGCAGATCACGAGGTCAGGAGATCGAGACCATCCTGGCTAACACAGTGAAACCCCGTCTCTACTAAAAAATGCAAAAAACTAGCCAGGCGAGGTGGTGGACGCCTGTAGACCCAGCTACTCGGGAGGCCGAGGCAGGAGAATGGCGTAAACCCGGGAGGCGGAGCTTGCAGTGAGCTGAGATCGTGCCACTGCACTCCAGCCTGGGCGGCAGAGCGAGTCTCCGTCTCAAAAAAAATAAAAATAAAAAATAAAATAAAATAAAATATACCACTGTTGCAGATGTATTATTGTATAACGTCTGGCACGGTGGCTCACACCTGTAATTCTGGATCACTTGAGGTCAAGAGTTCGAGATCAACCTGGCCCACATGGCGAAACACCCCCCACCCCATCTCTACTAAAAATACAAAAATTAGCTGGGCATGGTGGCGCACGCCTGTAATCTCAGCTACTGAGGAGGCTGAGGCAGGAGAATGGCCTGAACCCGGGAGGCGGAGCTTCCAGTGAGCCGAGATCGCACCACTGTACTCCAGCCTGGCGACAGAGTGAGACTCCGTCTCAAAAAAAAAAAAAAAAAAAAAAAGAGAGAAATTCACATAACAAACGCAGCCTTGTTAAGGTGGACAATTCAGTGCCGTCTGATCCATTCCCAATGCACCGCAGCCAGCACCTCCACCTAGTTCCAGAACACCGTCATGCCCCCCATGAGCACTCACTCCCCATTCCTCCCTCCCCCAGCGCCTGGTAACCACCCATCTTTGTGTCTCTGTGGATTCGCCTGTTGTGGACATTTCATAGAAATGGAATCAGACAACATGTGGCCCTTCGTACCTGGCTTGCCCTGCTCAGCATGATGCCTTCAAGGTTCACACCTGTCGCTGCATCAGGACTCACCTCCTCGCGTGCAGAACACCCCACTGTCTGGTCGACCACACGTTGCCCACCCACTCCTCCACCGGTGGGCTTCGTGTTGCCTCCACCTCTTGGCTGCTGTGAACCCCTTTGACTTTTTGAACTAACTTTCAGATTCACTCTTGTAGTTTCAAGGTGTGAAACACCGAACCATGTCGAATCTACAGAAGGTGAAAGAAACCCACAGGTTCAGGAACGGTGCAACCAGTGGCCTGGCAGCTGCAGGTCCCCCATGCTGGGGGCCTTTTTTTTTTTTTTTTTTTTGAGATGGAGTCTTGCTCTGTTGCCCAGGCTGGAGTGCGGTGGCGCAATCTCCGCTCACTGCAAGCTCCGCCGCCTCCCGGGTTAACGCCATTCTCTTGCCTCAGCCTCCCTAGAAGCTGGGACTACAGGCGCCCGCCACCACATCCCGCTAAGTTTTTTGTATTTTCAGTACAGACGAGGTTTCACCGTGTTTGCCAGGATGGTCTCGATCTCCTAACCTCGTGATCCACCCGCCTCGGCCTCCCAAAGCACTGGGATTACAGGCGTGAGCTGTGATGGTTTCCCAGATGCCTGGGATTACAGGTCTTGACTGCCCGCCCAACCTTTTGACAGTTCTTTGGTTCTATTTAGGTGCCAACCAGCAGCACCTCTTCCTTGCAGCACCTAAAATGTTCTGAGCATTGGTGCCAGGAAAAACCACAAATCTAAATTCCAGATCCTGGCCAGTACCGTGCACCCCTACAGACACCACCAGACACAATGACAATTTCACTTAAATAAAAAATTCAGGCCGGGCGCGGTGGCTCACACCTGTAAACCCAGCACTTTGGGAGGCTAAGGTAGGAGGATCACGAGGTCAGGAGATCGAGACCATCCTGGCTAACACGGTGAAACCCCATCTCCACTAAAAATACAAAAATATTAGCTGGGTGTGGTGGCGGGCACCTATAGTCCCAGCGACTTGGGAGGCGGAGGCAGGAGAATGGCGTGAACCCAGGGGGCGGAGCTTGCAGTGAGCCGAGATCATGCCACTGCACTCCAGCCTGGGCGACAAAGCGAGACTCCGTCTCAAAAAAAAAAAAAATTCAGCTCCTCCAGTGCTCAGGAGTCTCATGCAGCCTGTGCTACAGTACTGGACAGGGCACCCATGGAGCACTTCCCTCCAAGAGAAAGTTAACTGGACAGCACAAAAAGAGGCAAAAAGAGGGAATTCGCATACGTGCACTGTGTGTGCCTGTGTATATACATGTGCAAGCACATGCGTGCGTATAGGCATGCCTGTGCACACACATGCACATCTGTGTTCATGCATGTAGGTGTGAGTACAGATGCATGCATGTAGACGTGTGCATGCATGTGCATGTGTATGTAGGTGTGTGTGCATATGCCGGTATGTTCATATGTGTAGGTGTGTGCTTGCATCTATGGAGGTGTGTGCAGGCATGTGCATGGATGTAGCTGTGTACATGCATGTAGGAATGCATGCAATGGATATAGGCATATGCATATAAGTGTGCACACAGGTGCATGTATGTAGGTGTGTGAGCATGTGTGGGTGTGCATGCATGTGCATGTGTGTGTGCATGTGTGTGGGTGTGCATGCATGTGCATTTGTGTGTGCACATGCATATAGGTGTGTGAGCATGTATGTAGGTGTGCATGCATGTGCATGCGTGTGGGTGTGTGTGCATGCGTGTGGGTGTGGGTGTGTGTGTGCATGCATGTAGGTGTGAGCATGTGTGTAGGTGTGCGTGCATGTGCATGTGTGTGGGTGTGTGCATGTGTGGGTACATGTGTGTGCATGTGTGTAGGTGTGAGCATGTGTGTAGGTGTGCGTGCATGTGCATGTGTGTGGGTGCGTGCATGTGCATGTGTGTAGGGGGCGTACTTGCATGCTCTCAGGAGGTGGATGCTCTGACAAAGGACAGTGCCATCCTTCCCACGATGACCCAGTGCAGGCAGAGGCAGTGCGCTCATGAAGGCATCGGAAGCAGCTGAGAGCTGGGGCAGCCAGGTTTGGTTGCACTGAGTGAAGTGAGTGGGAATCTGAGAGCCATTTTCATGGGGGTTACACCTGGGCACCCTGGTGCAGTGTGTCATGGGATGCAGGCTGGACAGCCAGTGTCAGAGCTGGGGACAAAGGCCAGGTGAGGAGGGCACAGTCCTCCCTTCCAGTGGGTGGCAGCAACCTCCTCTGCAGTGAGTGCCTCCAGCAGGAGCACCCACAGCTGTAGCTCAGGGCTTGTGTGCATTTTTCACGAAAATCCCCAGCCCTAAGTGGCACGCACGGAGTCGCCCCGTCCTGCCCCCCGTCCTCACCACCCTCTCAGGGCCCTGCTCAAACCCACAAGCCCAAACCCGTTCCTGCCCCTGGGGACTGTAAATCAGCCATAGTCCCTCCCCACCATGCACCACCTGCTCCCCAGCCTCTGAGAGGCCAGTGACACAGCAGACAGCTCCAGGGCTGGCAGTGGCGTGAGGGCAGCCGCATCACGGATGTGGCGGGGCCAGCCTGGATAGGAGGGAAGCAGCCAGAGCGTCCGCCGTCAGCGAGGGTCACCTTGGCCCCAGATTCACTCCTGGGTAGGGCCTGTGGGGTCAGATCCCCTCCCTCAGCGAGCCCCAGGGAAGCATGGGGTCTGACGACCTCCATCCCAGGACTGAGTTTGGAGGCCTCAGTGCTTGGCTGGCAAGAGCAGCCACCTGGGGACACGGTGATTAATTCAGCATCAGAATGCAAGTGTGGGCGTTTCCAGGAGCGCTGAGGTTCAGGTTTGGGGACGGAGGAGAAAAGCAGCTCATTTTCAAAAAGCACTGAGAGGCTGGACCCTGTGGCTCATGCCTGTAATCCCAGTGCTTTGGGAGGCTGAGGCAGGACTGCTTGAGGCCAGAGTTCAAGACCAGCCTGGGCAACGTAGCAAGACCCCCTCTCTAGAGAAATTTAAAAAGTGGCTGAGGGCAGTGGTGCACACCTGCGGTCCCAGCTACCCTGGAGGCTGAGGCGGGAGGATGGCTTGAGCCCAGGAGTTCCGGGCTACAATGAGCCGTGACAGCTCCACTGCACTCCAGCCTGGGTGACAGAATGAGACCTAGTCTCTAAAGTAAATACATAAAACCTAAAAAAAAAAAAACGGCCAGTTGCGGTGGCCCACGCCTATAATCCCAGCACTCTGGGAGGCTGAGGCGAGCGGATCATGAGGTGAGTAGTTAAAGACCAGCCTGGCCAGCATGGTGAAACCCCATCTCTACTAAAAATAAAAAAATTAACTGGGTGTGGTGGTGGGCGCCTGTGGTCCCAGCTGCTCAGGAGGCTAAGGCAGGAGAATGGCGTGAACCCGGGAGGCGGAGGTTGCAGTGAGCGGAGATCTTGCCACTGCACTCCAGCCTGGGTGACGGAGCGAGACTCTACCTCTGTGTGCAAAAAACAAAAACAAAAACAAACAAACAAAGAAAAAACAAGGAGAGCCCTGCAGGTCCTCCTTAGGCTGGCCTCAGAGGTCTTCAGTGGTCAGAGGGTGCGAGGAACTGTGGCACGTGCTGATTGGGGCGGCTCCCACCACGCCCTGGGATGCACCCTGGCTGGGACCAGTCTCCAAATTCCCCTGCATCCGTCCCAGGCTGGGAAACTCTCCAACAGAGTTGCCTCCAGTCACTGCATGGGAAGCGGTGTCTCAGCTGAGCCGGACCCTCTCGCCTCCAGCTGGTGCTGTGGTGACTTCAAGTGACCAGTGACACCAGGTGTGACAGCTTCACACAGCATTTATGCTGCACTCAAGGGCTCTCTGAGTGGCCTCTCCACGTGGCCTGGGCTTCCTGGCAATGCAGCCGCCTCGGGGCAGTGTGACTTCCCGCGTGGTGGTGACTCAGGACAACAAAAGCAAGAGGCAAGCAGGTACCACAGGGCCTTGCTGAGGCAGCCGGGGATCTGCTGACACCATTGGTGGCCAGTGAGTCAGAGGCGGAGGTGCCAGAGACCCCGCCCGACGGGAGGAGATCTGAGAGCCTGCAGCCACAGGCTCCTCCAGGACTCGAGCACCAGGGCCACACAGAGAGCCCTTTCTCTCCTGGGCAGGCCAGGCCGGGATCCCCCAGTGCCCTAACCTGCTCTGTGACCACAGGGATGTGGCCGTGGGATGTGCCCTGCCGTGCTGGGTTCCAGTGCAGGACTCAGGGCTGGCCACCTGAGAAGCATCTCCAGGACATTCCAAACCTGGAACACAGACAGCATTGTGGCCCTGCTCTGGAAGGCCGCGTGGAAGCCAAGAAGTTGTCCTGGCCTGTCCTGGCGGTGCCTTTGGCCTTGCTTCCTGTCCTTGTCCCCAGGGGCTGCGCCCCTCCTACTGCCTTCGCCAGCAGTGCCAGCCCGGTCCCAGGCACCCTGGAGCTGCTCCATCCCCATCAGGGGCCAAGAGCTGCCGGTCCACACCAGAGGCCCCGGTCCCACAGGAGCCACGGGACAGCCGGAAGGGAAGCCAGGAGGCCTTGTTTGGGGAGTTGGGCACACGCCTGGCCTCCCCGTGATGCTCCCCCACACAGAGCACACAGGCACACACACACACACCTGTGCATGCACACACGCATGCCACAACACCACACACACACCTCACAGGCCACACACGGGCGATGCCGCAGAGTGTACCACAGCCCCACAGCCAACACCCCTGCCCTCCGGGCGAGTCCGCTTCCAAGCTCACTTCGAGGAGGATCTTTCTGGTGACAGAGCCAGTGCTGTGGGCGGGAAGGCCCCACCTGACCATACCTCCTGCTCTGTGGCACCTGTGTCCCCCCCACCCCGAGCCCGAGTAAAATTGTTTCTCTAGACTCTGAGGCTGGGCCCTGGAAGTCAGGATCACCTCGACCTGCCACGGCAGTGCCTGCTGCAGCGGAGCCAGGACGCCGGGTCTCCTGTCTCCATCCATCTCCACTCAAGGACGGGGGTGCAGATCCCAGAGCTTCTGTCAGGACCCTGTCAGCTTGCAGAGCTGCTACGGCCACAGGGCTCCTGGTCCAGTGCCTGCTCCACCACAGCCCTCGGCACCCCTGGCTGCGGCCCTGGTGCCCCAGACTCACACCGGGGCAGGAGCGTGCTCTTGGGTGTGGGTGGGGTCCACTCTGACAGGGAACTGGAAGGGCCCTCACAAGTCTGGGATCCAGGCCCTTGTCATTCAGGAGCCCACGAGGGGTCAGCCAGGTCCCCAGAGGGGAAGGGGATATGCCTGGGCTGTGCAGTCCACAGCCTCTGGGTGAAGCAGAGGCCAGCCCAGGATGGGGCTCGCAGTTCTCGGGAGCCTGGGAGGCGGCAGTGGGAGGGTGGACATCCCCGCCCACCCCACAGAGAAGCCAAGTGCAGGGCAGGAGCGGGGCCCCACGGCCCAGGGGGCGCGTGGTTGCTGAGAGGAAGAGCGCAGCTGCCTGGGGGAGGCTGGGCACGATGCAGGGCGGACAGAGACCCACTGCTGGGGGACAGCCAGGCTCATGCCCCGCTGGCACCAGAGCCTGCCCACAGCCCAGGGACTGCCTGGGAGGTGTGGGAGGACCACACTGGGGGCCCTACACAGGCTGGGACTCATTTTGAGCCCCTAAGGACAGGTTGTGGGAGAAGGGAGCCTCTCTTGGGAATGTGGAGAAGACAGTGGGGCACCTGCTGGCCAAAGAAAGCCCTGGGCCCACATCCAGTTGTGTGGCAGTGACAGTTGGGGTCAGGGCACTCAGCCATGCTCCCCGGCGACTGTTGGGTGATGAGCAGCCCGACTGCAGGCCCTGGCCCTGCCAGCCCTGGGCTTAGGCTAAACCCAGCAAAAAAGGTCCTGTCTGGCCTTGGAGAGCCCACCGTGCCCACCGTGCCCTGCGGGGTATGAGGCTGGCAGGCCCTTGAGGACCAAGCCAGGAGACATCCCTGGCGGAGACTCGATCCCAGGAAGGTGCCGGGGGTGCACTGGCAGGTTCCTCTGCAGGGAGCCAGCTCTTGGGAGCCCAGAATGCAGACACCACCTCCCACAACCCCACAGGGGGCTCCCACCAGCTACCTTGTGTGCCAGGCCAGGGAGCCCCCCTGGGAGTGGGGCAAGGGTGGACCTCACTTAAGTGCAGCTGTTCAAGGGGAGACTGTGAGGCGGGAAACCAAAGCGAGCTCTGAGAGCACCTCGAAGAGCCACTCACTGCCTCGGATCCCCGCCCGCCAGCCCTGCCCAGTCTGCAGCATCCAAACCCTTGTCTCCCAGAGCCACACGGCTGTGTTCTCCTCTGAGGAGCCAGGCCCCAGCCAGGCACCAGGCATCCTCACCTGGAGGCGGCTGTGCCTTCCAAGCCTCCGCTGGGCACAGAAAGCTGCTTGCAGGTGCCACACCTCACCCCCAGCCCTAACCTGGGAAAGAGCCCCTGGGTGGGTGGGGGCACGCCGGGCACACGCTGTCTCTGGGCGGCGCTCTCATGGCTAGGAGGCTCTCATGGTTAGGAGACTCGGCCACGTCTGCACATGGGGTTCCTTCTCACCAGCCTGCGCTGGGCCCACAATGACAACCGTGCCCTTCCTCTGGCTGAAGCTGTGCCCAGCACATGAATGCTCTGCCCACCCCATACCCCACAAATGGCAGCTCATCCTCCTGCCTTCCTGTGGGACTGAGCACACCTCCGAGGGCAGCAAAGGGCACAGGTGCGAACCCCACGGCTGGGCTGAGGCGGACCCAGGCAGGCCCCACCTGCTCCCTGGATGCACAGAGGCCCCGATGGTGCTGTCCCCACACCCCCAGCAGGACTGTCCTCTGGGATTCGGGCTCCTGCGGTCTATGGCTCCCATGCTCCCCGTCCCAGCCCCACCTCCCACCCGCCTGTTCCAGCTAGTGTTGTCCCAGTGCCGCCACGACCAGCCAGCCCTGAAACGGGACAGAGCAGGGCCCTGACCTCGAGAAGGATGCGGACTGGTGGACCCCCAGCCTGTCCCCCAACCGGTACCTCCTGGAGCCCCCCAGTCCCCACCAGCTAACAGTGAGCCCCACCCCTGCCTTCAGACTCCTCACCCAGGGTCCCACCACCATGCCATCTCGCTGTAGTGGCCCAAGTGGCTGGGCCACCTCGCTCTGTGCCTGGGGGGAGGAATGCCCTGCTTGCGTGGACGGCGGCTACAGCAGGCGCGGCAATGTCTTGAGCACACGATCTCAGGGGAAGTCACCCCTCCAGCGGCTGACCCACGCTGTCCTGGAATCTCAGCGTGATCCCACTCCACGAGGAAACACGTGTGTCATCGCCGAGCTCGGCCACCTGCGCAGGAGGGAAGCTGGCCAAGTGAGCACTCCAACTCCCTCCACCTTCCCTGCATACACGTGACCTGCCTCAGCGCCACACCCTGGTCTAGAGCCCTGAGCATGGCCACGGGGGCCTGCCCGGAAGAAGAAAAACAGCTTAGCAGAAGCTCACACTGACACCGATGGCCCTTATCTCAACAGAAGGCTGTGCACTGGCACATGGTATGGGAGCACCCACGCCCCCCCAAGAGCCGGGCAGCCTGGCCCAAAGGGCTGAGAAGCCACTTGGCCCTCAGCATCTGGAACAAAACTGCGCTCAGAGCCAGGGTTGGGCAGCTGCCTGCCCCTAGCTCATGGGCCACTGTGGCAAAGGCACACGCGGACAGAGGCGTTACTGGTCATGGAACTGAAGTCCACGTAAAGGAAGAATTTCTAGAGTTTGCCAGCCATTCTGTTTCACCTTCTAAGATATGACCTCAGCCCTAAAACACGCGCACCGGACACAGGCTTTGTTCACAGGGACGGTGTCTCGCCCATGTGTGCGCTGATGGCCTGGCCCAGGGAAGCGGCAGGACCGTGACCAGGCCCAGAGTGCTCCCCACCCCCCCAGCAGCCGGTGCAGGAGCAGAAACCACATTCACCAGGGCAGCTGCAACGTGCCTTCCAGAACCCACCTGCGCACGGCCCACCGCCCCACAGTGAGCACAGGGTGTTCACTCACCGCCGTGGCTCTTCCCAGAACTCCACGACTGCAAGCAAACCGCCACCAGGTTAACATATGGATCCACGCTCACCAGAGGACAGGGCTGAGTGAGAACGTGCATCCCCAACCCCAGGGCCCCGGGGGGCTGAAAGGCGGGCGCAGCAGAACACGGGGCCAGTGGAGGAGGCGCACCTGGGGAAGCTGCGTGTACAGGACCAGCCAACGGCAGCAAACTCAGCATCTCTGAGGAAAGGCACACGCTTCCCTCCTCACGGCCGCCACATCAGGCAGGTGTTGGTGTGACCCCTCGCCCACCTCATGGACGCTCAGGCCACAGCAAGAAGATGAGCCAGGCAGCCATTGAACCCCTGGAAAGCGCGGCTCCGCAGCCCGCAGTACCGGGAGCCGCCCCGAGGACACACCTGTCCAGAGGTTCCTGGGAAGCAATTTCCAACCTTGACTCTTAAACCCACTGAGGAGAACATTCTCTTTCGACTCACAAGTTTGCCAAAAGGATGGCAGACGAGGGGGGCACTGTGGCTGGCTAGACCCTGCTGGCGTGGGACGGGCCAAGGGCCTGTGGCCTGGCAGGAGGGTAGGGGACAGGCATCTCTGGACCCAGGTCCTGGAGCTGGAGGCCCAGGGCTCGCAGGCCCGTAGCCCTGCCCACTTCTCCCGAGCAGCACCTGCATCGAGCAGAGCCATCCAGACGGGCTGACCGCGGACAAGGGTCTCGGGTGCTTCCTCGCCTCCGCCACCTCCCTGACTTCAAACACACTTAGAAAACCAAGTCCCCAGCGTTTGGTGGGGAAACACCATTGGGTTTCCACACTGACTGCATTTTGTTGAAAGTAACACCCATCAAGCTGGGTTACATGTGAAGCTTTGAGGGAAAGGGCTCTCCATAGGCCACGTTTAACTGCCGGCCTCATAATCGGAAAATACAGGGGATCCATCTCAGACCGACTGTGCCTCCCAGTGATCCCCACAAGGCCACACAGCCACCTGGCCCGTGCATGCCCGCTGGGGTGAGGGGCACGCGGGGGGCGGTCTGTGGATGCGGCAGAGCCGCTGCGCTGCTCGTTCCTGTTTCTCCCGTCACCGGGACCCTCAGCAAGCCCAGCCCTGCCCCGAGGGGGACTGTGGGCCCAAGCAGCTGGCAGGGGACGGCCTTGTCCTGCCCAGCTTTCCCAGGGCCGGCCCAGCCCTCAGCAGCTGAGACCGAGAACGGGGCTGCCTGAGCCTTGAAACAAATGGTTTTAAACAGTATTTCTGGCATAGTCTTCGTTCTCGCTGAGTTCTCCAGGAAGGCTGCTACCAGGTCACCTGTCCTTTGCTGAATTTGGAACTTCACCCAGGACAGAGGCCCACTCCTGAGAATCACAGCTGACGGCCACACCCCACGGACGCTGTCACCGAGCCCATCCCGGCCTCAGCCCGAACGCGTCACTCTCAATGTCAGAGTGAGTCCACTCACAGGGATAAGGGACTGACGACTATACTCTTCCTTCCCCAGTGCCGCTGTCTGAGAATCCACACACTCAAATGCACAATTTGTTAACATTGCTACCTTTTCTCTTCTATTCCTGCATGGTCAATGGACTTTTTGTTTTATTTTTGAGATGGAGTCTTGCTCTGTCGCCCAGGCTGGAGCGCAGTGGCATCATCTCAGCTCACTGCAACCTCCGCCTCCCGGGTTCAAGCAATTCTCCTGCCTCAGCCTCCCTAGTAGCCGGGAATACAGGCACCCGCCACCACACCCAGCTAATTTTTATTATTTTTTATTTTTTTATTAAATTTTATTAAATATTTTATTTTAAATTTTATTTTTTATTTTTTTATTAAATTTTTTTATTAAATTTTAAATTTTATTAAATTTTTAATTTTTTTTATTTTTTTATTAAAAATAAAAAATTTTTAATTTTTTTTGAGATAGAGTCTTGTTCCAGCCCAGGCTGGAGTGCAGTGGCATCATCTCAGCTCACTGTAACCTCCGCCTCCCGGGGTTCACACCATTCTCCTGCTGCAGCCTCCCAAGTAGCTGGGACTACAGGCGCCTGCCACCATGCCCAGCTAATTTTTTGTATTTTTTAGTAGAGGTGTGGTTTCACCGTGTCAGCCAGGATGGTCTCAATCTCCTGACCTCGTGAGCCACCCGCCTTGGCCTCCCAAAGTGCTGGGATTACAGGCGTGAGCCACTGCACACAGCCTGCCCAGCTAATTTTTGTATTTTTAGTTGAGACGGGGTTTCACCATGGTGGCCAGGCTGGTCTCGAACTCCTGACCTCGGGTGATCCACCCATCTCAGTCTCCCAAAGCACTGAGATGATAGGCATGAGCCACCGCGCCCTGCCAGTAAATGGGTTTTTAAAGCTAGGCTTGTATACAGGTTGTATTTTCTCTAAATATCATTGCCAAGAAAGCAAAGGAAGCATCTAGAGGAGCTCCATTATAAACAGGGGGCTGAGATGCCTGGCCCCACCCAGGCCCCATGCCCAGGCTCGGTGCAGTGTGGCCACACAGACTCACGGTGTCAGCAACGCCACGGGTAGGCAGCCTGGCAACGTAAGCCTAACATCACCACCTCGATCTGGAACAGAAGCCTCCCACACCAGATACTCCGGGAACTGCGGGTCCCAGCACCTGAGGCGTTGCTGGGGCGGTTTTCCAGATACCACCAGCCCCACCTGAACCCAAGTGGAGCTGCCACCCGAGTGAGGCTGTCACCCAAGTGAGGCTGCCACCCGAGTGAGGCTGTCACCCGAGTGAGGCTGCCACCCAACTGAGGCTGCCACCCGAGTGAGGCTGCCACGAAGCAGAGGTCCCACTGCAGCAGGAGCCGCTGCAGACGAGCGGCCGCGATCCACAGGGCGGGCTCTGGAGGCTGCTCCGCTGAGCCCGGCCCGGGTCAAGGCCGAGTGCTGTCAATAGCAGAGGCAGCTGGCTCAGCAGGCGAATCCGAGCGAGGCCCATGAAGGCAACTTGACCTCAGGTCCTAACCACGAGACACGAAGCTGTGGCTGCCACCCGCTTGACAGAACCCCACCCATCTGGGGCGGCCACAGCTCCGGGTCCCCAGACGGGAAAGGAAACCAGCCTCAGGAGCAGGAGCCCGTGGGGAGCCAGCGCGAGCACCCGGGGGCCGTCCTGTCCCCTCCCTCAAACCCAAGAGCAACGTGGGAAGGAAGCAGGCATGCGGGAAGCCCCTTGAGGCCAACGGCTCCTGCCTCTTTCCAGGAGTCGTAAAGGCACAGGAGCACAACCAGAATGAATACGGCTGCGCTGACAGGCACCAACAGGCTTTTCTTTTTTTGAGATATGGTCTTGCTCTGTCGCCCAGGCTGCAGTGCAGTGACACAATCTCAACTCACTGCAGCTCCGACCTCCCAGGCTTAAGCAATCCTCCCACCTCAGCCTCCCGAGCAGCTGAGACTATAGGTATGCAACACCACACCTGGCTAATTTTTTGTATTTTTTGTAGAGAGGGGTCTCACTATGTTGCCCAGCCTGGTCTCAAACTCCCAAGCTCAGGCGATCCTCCCACCTTGGCCTCCTACGGTGCTGGGATTATAAGCATGAGCCACCACACCTGGCCCCAGTAGGCTTTTCTTACTGAGGGATCTCCTGAGACAGGGCCTTGCTCTACTGCCCAGGCTGGAGTGCAGTGGCCAGATCACGGTTTACTGCAGCCTTGACCTCCTGGGCTCAAGTGATTGCCATGTCTCAGCCTCCCCGAGTAGCTGGGACTACAGGTACATATCACCTTGCCCCGCTAATTTTTGCATGTTTTGGTAGAAACAGGGTCTCACTATGTTGCCCAGGCTAGTCTCGAACCCCTGGGCTTGTCAAGCAATCCTCCTGCTGATCCTCGGCCTCCCAAAGTGCTGGGACTCCAGGCGTGAGCCACCGCTCACCCGGCCTCCTGAAGCATCCTAACGGGAGACATGCATGAGTTCGTGTGAAGCCCGATGGGGTGATTCCCTTACCTGCACCCACCTGCCCAGGGCTGGGATGTACCGGGGCCAGCCCAGCACCCCCGGGACATTCTCAACTGGGGGCTTTGCTTTTCTGTAGAGGATGAGAATGGAAACACAGAGCCCCGGGCACCCTGTCCAGGGCCGTGCTTTAAGTTTAATGTGCATGGGAAGTCTGTAGCCCCAGGGCCCGGCCCACAGCTTCAGGATGGGGCAATTTCACAGTGTGGGAGCAGAGCAGGAAAGAAAACAGATAGGAGACCTATGAACTATGTACTTTGAATTTGCAGAATAAAAGATTTAGTTGTCATTCAAAAAACAAAACACAGGCCGGGCGTGGTGACTCACGACTGTAATCCCACCACTTTGGGAGGCTGAGGCAGGCGGATCATGAGGTCAGGAGTTCCAGACCAGCAAGGCCAACATGGTAAAACCCTGTCTCTACTAAAAATACAAAAATTAGCTGGCTGTGGTGGCGCACGCCTGTAATCCCAGCTACTCAAGAGGCTGAGGCAGGAGAACTGCTTGAACTCAAGAGGCAGAGGTTGCAGTGAGCTGAGACAGTGCCACCGCACTCCAGCCTGGGAGACAGAGAGACTCCGTCTCAGGAAAAAAAGAAAAAAACAAAACAAAACACAACACAGGACAGGCGCAGTGGCTCACGCCTGTAATCCCAGCACTTTGGGAGGCTGAGGCAGGCAGATCATGAGGTCAGGAGTTCCAGACCAGCAAGGCCAACATGGTAAAACCCTGTCTCTACTAAAAATGCAAAAATTAGCTGGCTGTGGTGGCGCACGCCTGTAATCCCAGCTACTCAAGAGGCTGAGGCAGGAGAACTGCTTGAACTCAAGAGGCAGAGGTTGCAGTGAGCTGAGATAGTGCCACCACACTCCAGCCTGGCAGACAGAGAGACTCCGTCTCAGGAAAAAAAGAAAAAACAAAAAAAGAAAGAAACACAGGCCAGGCTCAGTGGCTCATGCCTGTAATCCCAGCACTTTGGAAGGCAGAAGTGGGTGGATCACTTGAGGCCAGGAGTTCGAGACCAGCCTGGCCAACATGGCGAAACCCAGTCTCTACTAAAAATACAAAACTTAGTGAGCATAGTGGTGGGTGCCTATAATCCAAGCTACTGGGGAGGCTGAGGCAGGAGAATTGCTTGAGCCCAGGGGGTGGAGGTTGCAGTAAGTCAAGATCACGCCACTTCACTCTAGCCTGGGCAAACAGTGAGACTCCATCTAAAAAAAAAAAAAAAAAATTAGACGTTGTGGCGTGCATTCGTAATCCCAGCTACTCGGGAGGGTAAGGTTCGAGAATCACTTGAACCTGAGAGGTGGAGGATGCAGTAAGCCAAGATCAAGTTACTGCACTCCAGCCTGGGCAACAGAGTGAGACTGTCTCAAAAAACCCCGTCTCTACCGAAAATACAAAAAATTAGCCGGGCGTGGTGGCAGGCGCCTGTAGTCCCAGCTACTTGGGAGGCTGAGGCAGGAGAATGGCGTGAACCCGGGAGGTGGAGTTTGCAGTGAGCCGAGATCGCGCCACTGCACTCCAGCCTGGGCAACAGAGCAAGCTCCGTCTCAAAGGAAAAAAAAAAAAGAAGTGAGATTTGTGGGCTGGGCACAGTGGCTCATACCTGTAATCCCAGGACTTTGGGAGGCCAAGGTGGGCAGATCACGAGGTCAGGAGATCAAGACCATCCTGGCTAACACGGTGAAACCCCATCTCTACTAAAAATACAAAAAACTAGCCAGGCATGGTGGCAGGCGCCTGTAGTCCCAGCTATTCGGGACTAGGCAGGAGAATGGCGTGAACCCGGGAGGTGGAGCTTGCAGTGAGCCAATATCGCACCACTGCACTCCAGCCTGGGCGACAGAGCGAGATTCTGTCTCAAAAAAAAAAAAAAAAGAAGTGAGATTCGCAACTTTCGAAAAGCATTTTTAGTATTTCTGCCCAAAGAGTTTAAACTAACTTTAGTTTTAAATCTAAACCTCAAAAACAATGAAGAGACCTAGACGTGTGAAGAGAAACATTTTCTGAAAACATTCTTACTGAGCTAAAATACAGCCAGAGCTCTGCTAAGGTTCCCACACCAGTGGGCAGGGAAGGGAAGAGGAGGGGCTGGTTCAGAAGAGAAGTTCAAAACAAACAGCTCGGAACTGACTGCTTCCAACAACAACGAGCAGGCTTCACAACAAACAAAACTCATTTTCTCACTTTAAGACACAGGTAATGGTAATGTTTTTTAAAACGAAAAAAAAAGGAGGAGGCCAGAGGCAGGCAGGCGCTGCCGTGCTCAGGCCCAGCACCTGTGTCCCGGGAATACGGGCTCAGCTCCAGTCCCTTAAATCCAATACAACACGAGGCTTTGCCCACCAAACGACGCCACAAGACCGCCCACATGCTGCGGTGGCCCCGGCGCCCACTCCGGGTGGGAGCAGCGAGCACAGAGCCGTGGGGAGGCAGCCTCCCAGGGATGCATGGGCTGCTTCTGCGGCACCAAGAAAAGACCAAGATAGGAAATAGGAAAAGGGATTTTATTAAAGAAAAGTCATCTGTGAGTGACTAAAGTAGCATGCTTGACGTTAACACTCCAGGTTGAAACCTACCTCCGTCAAATAACACGTGGACTCTCCAAGCAAACGTCTACGGGGCAATTCAAGCAGCAACTCAAGAGCCCAGAGGAGCACTGGAGAGGAGGCCATCACTCCACTTCCCAGCACGACAACCACTTTTTTGTAAACACCTGGTAGATGCTAAAAATACGGCTTCACACACGACCGTCGCCGAAGTTTATAAGCAATAAGATCAGAGAGCGGGAGCAGCCGCGGCGCCTCTAACAGTCCAGGGCCGAGATGCCGAAGGTGAGTTTCAGGTGAGGTCCGCTCTGCCCAGTCTCCGGCCGCGCCAGGGGGCTGCTGTGGCCGGACAGCCAAGTGGGACGGCGCCACCTACGTGCGGTTTAGTGTCTGGAAGATTCTAGAGATCTGCAGCATGACGGGACCCGTTTCTGGATCATTCATCCACTGGGTGCTGTTCAGCGGGTTCTCTAGCATGTCTTCAAAGGCTGCGGGGAAAACAGAGCCAGCCTGAGTGCCCATGCCCCTACTCAGCCAACAGGCACAGGCGTGACTTTCCTCTTCGGCAGCTTCCTAACGAAGAGGGTGTGTCTCCAATACAAAGGCCACACAGAGCTCACTGCTAAGTGTGCACTCTCAGGCTGAAACCCACCCAACTCTGCCAGATGCACCCATCAAATCAGATCGGATCACAAACAATCATGCACTCAATTCTGGCAGGTGGGCAGCATGCCTGTGCATGCTCCTGGCACCCGCACTCTGGGCAGCTGTCTGGCAGCCGCCAGGGCTCAAAAATCATCTCCCCCAACAACTCCACTTCCAATCCCACCCGGAGAAGGTCAGCAGATGCAGAAAGGACACACAAAGACACTGTTGCAAAGTTAACAACAAACTGGAAAAACGTAATGCTCAGCCTTAAGAAAATTACTTCTTTAAAAAAACAGCGCGTTTAAAATGCAACACAGCACTTCTTCAAAATGAAAACTTGGGTTTTAACAGCTTTACAAAACTGTTTCCCCCCAACAGGTGGATTTTAGCAAACAGCTCTCCACTCCACCCACTGTGAAGGAGCACACGTTCTGCTGGCTGCCGGCCCCTCTGCAGGATCGACGGCTCCATGCTGACCTGACACACAGGGATGCGCTTCAGCATAAGTGGCCCCAGGTCTACAGGCTCCAGGGACAGTGCTCACTACAGGAGTTCACAGCCATTCACGGCCCAGTAGCCCGTGGCTGAGCACAGAGCTCAGAGTGAATCCAACCTGGCTCTGTTCGTGATCGGAAACAACCCCCAGGCCCTGAAACAATCTCTGGTGTTCTGATTAAAAGTCCCCAAAAACCACTTTAAAATCTCTGAAAAAGCCAGGCATGGTGGCTCATGCCTGTAATCCCAGCACTTTGGGAGGCCAAGGCGGGCGGATCACAAAGTCAGGAGATCGAGACCATCCTGGCTAACACGGTGAAACCCTGTCTCTACTAAAAAAATACAAAAAGTAGCCGGGCGTGGTGGCGGGCGCCTGTAGTCCCAGCTACTAGGGAGGCTGAGGCCGGAGAATGGCGTGAACCCGGGAGGCGGAGCTTGCAGTGAGCTGAGATCCGGCCACTGCACTCCAGCCCGGGCGACAGAGCGAGACTCTGTCTCAAAAAAAAAAAAAAGAAAAAAGTCCCCAAAAACCACTCTTAAAATCTCTGAAAAAGCCAGGTGTGGTGGCTCACGCCTGTAATCCCAGCACTTTGGGAGGCCAAGGCAGGTGGATCACAAAGTCAGGAGATCGAGACCATCCTGGCTAACACGGTGAAACCCCGTCTCTACTAAAAATATAAAAAATTAGCCGGGCATGGTGGCAGGTGCCTATAGTCCCAGCTACTCAGGAGGCTGAGGCAGGAGAATGGCGTGAACCTGGAAGGCGGAGCTTGCAGTGAGTCAAGATCGCGCCACTGCACTCCACCCTGGGTGACAGAGAGAGACTCCATCTCAAAAAAAAAAAAAAAAACTCACAAAAAGTCCCAGAGAGACAATGACAACCTGATGTCTACGAGAACAAACTATAAGGTACGAAACAGCTGTTTCACACGCAGGGCGGGGAACTTAATTTCCCATTTCCTCTCAAAAACAGCAAAATAAATTCTGGAAGGATGAAAGAGTTGAACAAAAAGATAAAGAGTTAAATATGAAAAACCACACAGATGATTATTTATCTGAGAATTTAATTTTTTTGGAGACAACGACTTGCTTTGTTGCCCAGGCCGGAGTGCAGTGGCGTGATCACAGCTCACTGCAGTCTTGAACTCCTGGACTCAATGATCCTCCCACCTCAGTCCCCTGAGTAGCAGGGACTACAGGCACATGTGCCACCACTCCTGGCTGATTTTGCTTTCTTGTTTGTTTGCTTTTTTTAGTAGAGAGGAGGTCCTGCTATGTTACCCAGACGGGTCTTGAACTCCTGAGCTCAAGTGATCCTCTTGCCCCAGCCTCCCAAAGTGCTACGACTACAGGCATGAGCCACCATGCCCAACCTGAGGAAGGACTTTCTTCTCTATATCCTAACTTCTGTATGTCAGAAAATGCCACACAAAATTAAGAGAGCAAAAACCGTTTACAACACGCAACAAAGGCAGATGTGCTTAACATCCAAGAAGCTATTAAGGAAGCTCCAGGATTAATATTGCAATAGAAAAACAGATGTGCCGGTTGCAATGGCTCATGCCTGTAATTCCAGCACTCTAGAAGGCAGAGGTGGGAGGCTTGCTTGAAGCCAGGAGTTCAATACTAGCCTGAGCAAAAAAAAAGAGACCCCATCTCAACAACAACAAAAAAATTAGCTGGGTATGGTCGTGTGTGCCTGTAGTCATAACTACCCAGGAGGATGACTTGAGCCCAGGAGGTCAAGGCTGCAGTGAGCTGTGATTGCATCACTGCACTCCAGCCTGGGTGACAAAGCAAGACCCTGTCTCCAAAAAAAGAAAGAAAACAAATAGATGATATGCATACACAATACGTAAAAGAAGAAATGCAATGACCAACAGAAAAGTATTCAACATTGCTAATACCAAAAAGAATACAAGTTAAAACAATGGAGGTCTTGTCTATGATATGGAGGTGGGCAAGTGTGTGTGCTGGGGGCAGATCTTGCATGGACAGTGGCGCCATCACTGCACACTAGCCTGGGTGACAGAAAAAGAGTCTATATCTATTAGAAAAAAAAAAAAAATTTCTTGGACAGACCCCAAGGCAGCACACACTAATATCCTAAGGTATACAAACAGCTGGAGAGCTAGGAGGAATATGCTTTCAGTGCGAAAGGAATCACTAAGAATAAAAACAAACTCACAAAAGTCCATTCTCAAGTTTTAGAATTTGGGTACAAAGAAGATCCCTACCTCACACCACACACATACTTCTAGGTAGATTATGGACTTAAATAAGAGAAACTTTTAAAATATTTGGAAAAAAATTTAAAAAAGGAAAACATTTCTGACTTTGGGATAGGAGGGTTTTCTTTTTTTTTTTGAGATGGAGTCTCACTCTGTCGCCCAGGCTGGAGTGGAGTGGCACGATCTCGGCTCACTGCAACCTCTGACCCCCAGGTTTGAACAATTCTGTGCCTCAGCTCCGGAGTAGCTGGGATTACAGGTGCATGCCACCACACCCAGCTAATTTTTTGTATTTTTAGTAGAGACAGGGTTTCACGATCTTGGCCAGGCTGGTTTTGAACTCCTGATCTTGTGAGTCACCTGCCTCGGTCTCCCAAAGTGCTGGGATTATAGGCGTGAGCCACCACACCCCGCCATGGAAGGTTTTCTTTAAAGCTTCACATCCTTAAAAAAACCACCCTGGGCCGGGCGCGGTGGCTCAAGCCTGTAATCCCAGCACTTTGGGAGGCCGAGACGGGCGGATCACGAGGTCAGGAGATCGAGACCATCCTGGCTAACACAGTGAAACCCCGTCTCTACTAAAAATACAAAAAACTAGCCGGGCGAGGTGGCGGGCGCCTGTAGTCCGAGCTACTCCGGAGGCTGAGGCAGGAGAATGGCGCAAACCCGGGAGGCGGAGCTTGCAGTGAGCTGAGATCCGGCCACTGCACTCCAGCCCGGGCTACAGAGCAAGACTCCGTCTCAAAAAAAAAAAAAAAAACCACCCTGAAAGATATCAAAACATGGGATTCTGCCCATCAGCATGAGTAAATAAGCCAGAAACTGAACAACGGCATCTGCAGCACAAATAAATGGGAAAAGGGTCAGCATCCAGGAGGTGAGGACCTTTCTGAATGAATAAGAAAACAATCCGGGCCGGGTGCGGTGACTCACGCCTGTAATCCCAGCACTTTGGGAGGCCGAGACGGGCGGATCACAAGGTCAGGAGATCGAGACCATCCTGGCGAACACGGTGAAACCCCGTTTCTACTAAAAAATACAAAAAACTAGCCGGGCGAGGTGGCGGGTGCCTGTAGTCCCAGCTACTCGGGAGGCTGAGGCAGGAGAATGGCGTAAACCTGGGAGGCGGAGCTTGCAGTGAGCTGAGATCCGGCCACTGCACTCCAGTCTGGGCGACAGAGCAAGACTCCGTCTCAAAAAAAAAAAAAAAAAAAAAAAGAAAACAATCCAAGAGAAAAGAAGGCACTGAGCGGAAGGTCTCTCACGGCCGAGGTTCTACAGACAGCCAATACACTTTTGAAAGAAGGCCAGCCTTCAAGATCAGGGCATGGCCATCACAGCTTCCAGAGACACTTCCAGCCTGCTTGGGTGGCAAAGGCCCTCCCAACATCCCGGAACTCGGCTCCCAGGGACCAACAGGTCTGTAATCCCAGCACTTTGGGAGGCCGAGGCGGGTGGATCATGAGGTCAGGAGTTTGAGACCAGCCTGGCCAACATGGTGAAACCCGTCTCTACTAAAATACAAAAAATTAGCCAGGCATGGTAATGCACGCCTATAATCCCAGGTTCTCAGGAGGCTGAGGCAGGAGAATTGCTTGAACCTGGGAGGCGGAGGTTGCAGTGAGCCGAGATCACACCACTGCACTCCAGCTTGGGTGACAAGGCGAGCCGCTGTCTCAAAAAATAAAAAAAGGGGGGGGGGACATCGGGAGTGGCACCACATGCAGACAACCCAATGACCCCTGGATTCCCGGTGCCTTCCATCAACAAAATACTCCACAACCCCCACAAAGAACGCAGTCAGTCAGTCACAGAGGCCTGCTTAAAACGTGATTCTACTTACACAAAAGCAGTAACAAATGAGAGATTGTTTGAGGAGACACAAATATGGCAAAACTCTACAGGGAAGCAGAGAGGTAAGCCGCGGCCACGGCGACGGCCAGGCTGGAGGGAGGGATGAGGTACATAGGGGAGGGGCACCCCAGGCCCAGAGCTGAATGGCAGATACACAGCTATTAGTTTTATCCTTCTTTAAAGTTACAACATCATATGTAGTTTTGCATGTAGGTATCTGACAATAAAAATAAACAATTGCCATCGAAGACCCTGAGGAACAGTAAGAGCAAAAGCCCACACCACACCTTGTTCTCATGTGAGTTCCTAAGCTGCTGGTGTGGTCTCCACCCTGCTGGCCCTCGGAAAGCCACTGGCACTGGTTTTCTGAAGCCTGTGTCAGAGTCGTTGTGCAGGAGACAGTCACACCACGATCAGAACCTGACCTGTGGGCTCCATGGTGACGTAGCAGAGCTACACCCGCAGGATGCCAACCTGCATGGCAGGACGTGCTGCCAGCGCACGGCGATCCTCAGCGCTGGATCCTCCGCGTCGCCTCCACAGCACCCGCACGTCCTACGAGGGAACCAGCCAGCCTCCCCGACCCGCGACTTAGCATAAAGAAGGCGCACATACCTAGCAATGTTTTTGGGTTGGTCAGGCCCAGCTGCACCACCGGGTTATCCAGGATGGCCTGAAAGAGAGGACTGTCGGGGTCGATGCCCTTGTCCAGCTCCTCTGGAGAGGGCTTCCGGTCCCCCAGCAGCCACTCGCACTGCAAAGCCAAGAGCACAAATGCCACTGTTATCGCCTTCAGTGCCTCTGCAAGACGCCACCAGCAGCAGGCACAACGGCTCCTGCACCTTTCTATTGAGCCCCTGAGGCTGATCTCACTGGAAGGGACCCTACCATGAAGACAAGCCCAGTCTGGATTCACTGCTGTGCATGTCAGACCAGGCCAGACTGAGAAGGAAGAGCTAGTCTGCTTTTCTCTGCAGACGCTGGCATTGCCCAGCTTGCCTGTGGTCCTGTTATGGGCAGTCAGTAGTGCTGGAGCCATGAGGACACAGGCTTCTCATCTCTGTCTTGGAGGCGTAAGCCACCAACTCCACTGGCAGGAGGGATGGTGGGGGGGTGTCGGCCACCACAGGGCCCTCCCCAGGCACAGCTCCATCAGCCCAGCTGGCACACGGGCACAGGACAGGAATCATTCTTAGAGTCAGTTTAATCAGATACATGGGCTGGGTGTGGTGGCTCATGCATGTAATCCCAGCACTTTGGAAGCCAAAGCAGGAGGATCGATCGAAGCCAGGAATTCAAGATCGGCCTGGGCAACAAAGGGAGATCTCGTCTCTAAAAAACTAAAATCAATTAGCCGGGCATGGTGGTGCATGCCTGTGGTCCCAGCTACTCAGGAGGCTGAGGCAGGAGGATCGCTTGAGCCCAGGAGGTCGAGGCTGCAGTGAGTGTGATCACACTGCTGCATTCCAGCCTGGGGGACACAGTGAGACCCTGACTCCAAAACAATAAAAAAAATAAAAATAAAAAAAAGATAAATGAACAAATTACCCATCCATAAAATATGTATATATAAAGCACCCTTTTAAAAAGACAAAGCCTAGAATTCTGTATTTTTAAATTTTTATACTGTTTGTGCCATCTATCCTATTGTCTCACTTAAAGAGCCACATAGCCGGCTGCATGTGAAAGTAGGGAAACACACCGCCTCTACCATGCCCAGGGCACTCATGAGTGAGGCTCCCAGCACTCACCCAGCCTGACACTCACTTACTACAGCCGACACTCACTCACTACAGTCAACATTCACTCACTACAGCCCAACACTCACCACAGCCCAACAATCACTCACTACAGTCGACACTCACGACAGCCCAACACTCACCACAGCCCAAAACTCACTACAGCCCAACACTCACCACAGCCCAACACTCACTACAGTCGACACTCACTATAGCCCAACACTCACCACAGCTCGACACTCACTCACTACAGTCGACACTCACCACAGCCCGACACTCACCACAGCCCGACACTCACCACAGCCCAACACTCACCACAGCCCGACACTCACCACACCCCGACACTCACTACAGCCTGACACTCACCACAGCCCGACACTCGCTACAGTTGACACTCACTATAGCCCAACACTCACCACAGCCCGACACTCACTCACTACAGTCGACACTCACTACAGCCCAACACTCACCACAGCCCGACACTCACTACAGTCGACACTCACTACAGCCCAACACTCACCACAGCCTGACACTCACTACAGCCTGACACTCACCACAGCCCGACACTCGCTACAGTCGACACTCACTATAGCCCAACACTCACCACAGCCCGACACTCACTCACTACAGTCGACACTCACTACAGCCCAACACTCACCACAGCCCGACACTCACTACAGTCGACACTCACTACAGCCCAACACTCACCACAGCCCGACACTCACTACAGTCGACACTCACTACAGCCCAACACTCACCACAGCCTGACGCTCACTACAGCCTGACACTCACCACAGCCCGACACTCGCTACAGTCGACACTCACTATAGCCCAACACTCACCACAGCCCGACACTCACTCACTACAGTCGACACTCCTACAGCCCAACACTCACCACAGCCCAACACTCACTACAGTCGACACTCACTACAGCCCAACACTCACCACAACCCGACACTCACTCACCACAGCCCGACACTCACTCACCACAGCCCAACACTCACCACAGCCTGACACTCACCAGAGCCTGACACTCACTCACCACAGCTGACACTCACCACAGCCTGACATTCACCAGAGCCTGACACTCACTCACCACAGCTGACACTCACCACAGCCTGACACTCACCACAGCCCAACACTCACTCACCACAGCCCAACACTCGCCACAGCCCAACACTCACTCACCACAGCCCGACACTCACTCACCACAGCACGACACCCACTCACCACAGCCTGACACTCACTCACCACAGCACGACACTCACCACAGCCTGACACTCACCACAGCCCAACACTCACTCACCACAGCCCGACACTCACTCACCACAGACCAACACTCACCACAGCCTGACACCACAGCCCGACACTCACTCACCAGAGCCTGACACTCACCACAGCCCGACACTCACCACAGCCCGACACTCACTCACCACAGCCCGACACTCACTCACCACAGCCCGACACTCACTCACCACAGCCGACACTCACCACAGCCCAACACTCACTCACCACAGCCCTACACTCACCACAGCCAACACTCACTCACCACAGCCCGACACTCACTCACCACAGCCCGACATTCACCACAGCCCGACACTCACCACAGCCCGACACTCACCGCAGCATTTTGTTGATTGTTGTTCACTCTGAGGGCGTCTATCACCTCCTTCTCGTCGAATCCCATCTCCATCAGGGAAATGACAGCCTAGAGGACAGCACAGCCGTTAGCTCGCTGGGGGCGGCAGGAGGCCGAGGAACCAGTGCCCTGCGTGCAGAGAGGGAGCCCTGCTCCCCGGCACCCTAGCGGGGGGTGCTCCCAACAGCACTGCGGACGTTCTCCGTCCACGTTCTCTTTCCTCACAGCTCTATTGAAACAGATCTTGGTTTTCAGCATCCTAAAGCCGAAGAAGCGAAGGGTATGACTGTAGTTAGCAGAGCCAGGGGGTCGGTGCAGCTCCCAGGCTTGTCTTCAGGGAGCCACAGGTTGTGGGGAGAAGCCACAGGTTATGACAGGTAGAAATGCATCGCTTATGTGGACATGAGGCAGTCAGACCAACTTCAGACCCTTTCAGGTTTGTCCCAATGACTGTGTGGATAAGACTGTCTCAGCAGCCACTGCAGGTTTACCCCAGAGGGGCTTGTTACCCAAGAATAAGTGGCATTAGAGAAAGGCCACATCAGTAAATGCAATCTCAATGGAAACAAAAATGTCATTGTAATCCGTGAAAAAAGGTTTTATTCAGATTTTATCTTAGAAAAAAATATCCTAAAACTAATTTTTTAATTTTAATATTGAACAAAACTTAAGCTACAACTAAACATATACTAATTCATTTTTGGGGAAGGGCGTACATTTCTCTGGACACAGTTCATGTAACAAGATAATACATCCTTTACTCTGGAGATTTATAACACAATGTTAAAGGGGTCCGTTTTGAAAAAATATAAATAAATAAAAACAAAGCTTCATCAAAATTTCAAGGGCCTCTCCTAATCCCTGAAAGGTCAGATCCCACTCTCTTGAAGCCCCCAGAGTCCTCTCCGTCTTTGTCAGTTTTCCGGCCACCATAAGGCCATAAGTGTAGGGGTGCCGGCCCCACACAGCTCCCAGCACCACCCAGGCTGACTTCATGCAGCACCGCGCCCCACGGACCGTGCGCGTCCGCAGCCAGTCTGGACTGCATTGTCAGATACTTCCAAGAGAACCTGGCAGAAAAAGACTTGAGCTGGGGTGGAGCTCAGGAAGGATGCTGGCTGGAGCTAAACTGTGTGCATGATCAGGTCAAAAGTCCCAGCCAGGCGCACTGGCTCACGCTTGTAATCCCAGCACTTTGGGAGGCCGGGGCGGGAGGATCACCTGAGGTCAGGAGTTTGAGACCAGCCTGACCAACATGGGGAAGCCCCATCTCTACTAAAAATACAAAAATTAGCTGGGCGTGATGGCACACGCCTGTAATCCCAGCTACTCAGGAGGCTGAGGCAGGAGAATCGCTTGAGCCCGGGAAGTGGAGGCTGCAGTGAGTCGAGATTGCACCACGGTACTCCAGCCTGGGCAACACAGTGACACTCCACCCTGAAAAAGAAAAAATCTCCGTATCTTCTATTTATGGTCCTTCCTGAGCCACATCCTAACTCAAGGAGCTCCAACAATGAACTTTGGAAGAACTCACCATACAATATTTTGGTATCAAAGTCATATAGAATAGCCTGGAATCTATTGAATTCAAGGACAGGATGCCCTTCTCACTAGCTTCAATAGGAAGCACTCTCCCTCATTTCTACCTCAGCCCAGGAAATGATGCCCCAGTACTCCTGAGGCAACACCTGGCAGCCCCCGTCCTCCCTCCCAGCCCATGGGGGCAAAGACTTGCTTGTGGGCAGCAATGGGAGAGGGGCAGCCACTCACGGGCTGCAGGACCTCGGGGCCTGCCAGCTCTGCCCCTGGCCAGCAGGTATCCTGTCCACCACCAGAAAGGAACGGGCAGCAGGAAATCTGTTTTGGCCTCAAGTCAGAGCTCTCCAATCCTTTCTCGGTAACAAAGCTAGTATCTCGATCTCTACTGGATACTTGCCTGATCTCAAGACTCATACAGAAACCAAAGGGTAGAAGGACTGATAGGCTGGCCCCTCAAGCCTTGACCACCTTGTAACCATTTTCATCAAAGACATTCTACAGAATATTCTGACGCAGAGAGATGACAGGAGGGAATGACAATGGGGAAGATCTTAGGAAAATGAGCCCATTAAGATTGTTAAGAATGAGTATCTCTATTTAACAAAAAGGCTTAAGACGGCAAGAAAGAATATGACTAACAACCTCTAAGGGACCGTGTAGCACCACAACACGGGAGAGTGCAAAGTCCAGCCTCAGCGCACAAGGGACCCAGCTGGAGAGTGGCTGCTCCGCCCGACAGGCTTCCAGGATCAGATGTGAACTTGGCTCCCTAG
This sequence comes from Theropithecus gelada, assembly GCF_003255815.1. Classification (NCBI taxonomy): domain Eukaryota; kingdom Metazoa; phylum Chordata; class Mammalia; order Primates; family Cercopithecidae; genus Theropithecus; species Theropithecus gelada. The sequence goes on along the minus strand of NC_037683.1, from coordinate 2,326,896 downwards.
GAGACGAGCACACCGAGACACACTTTCTGCTAAACCTAGAAATGCTAGATAAAAATAAAACAAAAATGCTTTTAGGCTGGGCACAACGGCTCATGCCTGTAATTCCAGCACTTTGGGAGGCCAAGGCAAGAGGATCACTTGAAGCCAGGAGTTCAAGACTAGCCTGGGCAACACAGGGAGATCCCTATCTGTACAAAATTTTAGAAATTAAAAAATCAGCCCCGTTTGGTGGTGCGTGCCTGTAAGAGCTACTCAGGAGGCTGAAGTAGCATCATTCGAGCCCAGGAGGTCAAGGCTGCAGTAAGCCATGATTGTGCCACCACACTCTAGCCTGGGTGACAGAGTGAAACGGTCTCAAAAAAAAAAAAAAAAAAAAAAAGAGAAACTTTTAAATGCATAGCTAAACTCACAAGAAAGGGATATCCACAAGTGACAAAAACCAAGAAGGAAGAGACAGAAAACTAGCTCTGTGAAAGGGTGTGCACAGGGTCTAACGTCCACACACAGACAGAACGTGCGCCTTGGGCCCATGGGAGGTAGACAGTGGGAAATGAGACCCTTACTGAAAACGAGGACCCTGAAAAGATGAGAAGATGGACTAGAAAAGCATTTGTCTCAATGGGATCTAACTAAACTGAAGAGCTTCTGCACAGCAAAAGAAACGACCATCAGAGCGAACAGACAACCTACAGAAGGGAACATTTTTACAATCTAACCACCTGACAAAGGGCTAATATCCATAATCTACATGGAATAAACAAATTTACAAGAAAAAAAAACCCCATTAAAAACTGGGCAAAGGACATGATCAGACACTTCTCAAAAGAAGACAGCTGGCTGGGCGTGGTGAATCACTCCTGTAATCCCAGCACTTTGGGAGGCCGAGGCGGGCAGATCACTTGAGGTCAGGAGTTTGAGACCAGCCTGGCCAACATGGTGAAACCCTGTCTCCACTAAAAACACAAAAATTAGCTGGGCGTGGTGGGTGTGTGCCTGTAGTCCCAGCTACTCAGGAGGCTGAGGCAGGAAGAATCCAGCCTGGGCAACAGAGCAAGGCTCAGCATTACTGATCATTAGAGAAATGCAAATCAAAACCGCAATGAGATACCACCTCATGCCAATCAGAATGATGATTATTAAAAAGTCATGAAATTGGCCGGGCACGTTGGCTCAAGCTTGTAATCCCAGCACTTTGGGAGGCCGAGACGGGCAGATCACGAGGTCAGGAGATCGAGACCATCCTGGCTAACACGGTGAAACCCTGTCTCTACTAAAAAAATACAAAAAACTAGCCAGGCGACATGGCGGGTGCCTGTAGTCCCAGCTACTCGGGAGGCTGAGGCAGGAGAATGGTGTGAACCTGGGAGGCGGACCTTACAGTGAGCTGAGATCTGGCCACTGCCCTCTAGCCTGGGCGGCAGAGCGAGACTCCGTCTCACAAAAAGAAAAACAAAAAAGTCAAGAAACAACAGCTGCTGGTGAGGCTGTGGAGAAACAGGAACGCTTTTACACTGTTGGTGGGAACGTAAATTAGTTCAACCACCGTGGAAGACGTGTGGTGATTCCTCAAAGACCTAGAAACAGAAATACCATCTGACCCTGCAATTCCATTACGGGGTATATACCCAAAAGAATAACAGGAATCATTCTATTATGAAGATACGTGCACACATATGTTCACTGCAGCACTATTCACAACAGCAAAGATATAGAATCAACCCAAATGCCCATGGATAAGAAAAGAAACTGGGTAGGCTGGATAAAGAAAATACAGGAGGCTGGGCGCGGTGGCTCAAGCCTGTAATCCCAGCACTTTGGGAGGCCGAGACGGGCGGATCACAAGGTCAGGAGATCGAGACCATCCTGGCCGACACGGTGAAACCCCGTCTCTACTAAAAAATACAGAAAACTAGCCGGGCGAGGTGACGGGCGCCTGTAGTCCCAGCTACTCGGGAGGCTGAGGCAGGAGAATGGCGTGAACCCGGGAGGCGGAGCTTGCAGTGAGCTGAGATCCGGCCACTGCACTCCAGCCTGGGCGGCAGAGCGAGACTCCGTCTCAAAAAAAAAAAAGAAAATACAGGACATACACACCATGGAATACTAGGCAGCCATAAAAAAAGAACGAGATCACGTCCTTTGCAGGGTCATGGATGAAGCTGGAAGCCATTGTTCTCAGCAAACTAACACAGGAACAGAAAACCAAGCACCTCCTGTTCTCACTCATGAGTGGGAGCTGAACAATGAGAACACATGGACACAGGGAGGGGAACACCACACACCGGGGCCTGCCGGGGGCTCGGGGGAGGGAGGGCATCAGGATAAATAGCTAATGTATGCTGGGCTTAATACCTAGGTGATAGGTTGACACGTGCAGCAAACCACCATGGCACATGTTTACCTTTGGAACAAACCTGCACATCCTGCATATGTATCCCAGAACTTAAAATTAAATTAAATTTTAAAAGAAACAAAGAAAAGCGTTTGTCTCCACGGGACCCTGTGCAGGGAAGACCTGAGCTGTGAAGCCGGGGTTTACACTGCAGGGCATGAGGGGCAGGGGCCCCACTCATCACCGGCAGAAGCAAACTCAGAATCAGCCCAGGAGGATGTGTACAGCCTGGCCACAGGGAACTCCATGGAAGACACGAGCCCGCAGGTGAGGCCACAGCACAATGTCACACACCCCAGGGAAACCATCAATGCCACACGTGAGACAGAGCAGACAGAGCATGCAGATGGAAGCCCTGACGGAGCGGATCTGCCGTCTGAGCACGTCGGAGAAGACAGAGACCTCCGAGGAGGAAGTAAGACCCGAATCAAAGAACAGGAGAGAGAAGGAAGAACGGGGAGATGAGGTGCGGGCGGGGAAGGTCCACACACACAGGCGCAGGGACCCTGCAGCCCTGCAGCCCGCGCCACAGAGGCGGTTGGCCAGCCTGAGCGGCCCCTCGTTCACAGACACCCACCACAGCAGATGACCCTCCCGGTCTCTGAGCAGGACCCCCACCCCGCAGAGATGCTGCCGAATAGGGGCAGCTTGTGGACATGAGTGGTCAGCAGGAACTGCAAAATGTCGTTTTTCAAAAGGTGACGAATGTGGCAACAGAGAGGAAACTGGGGTGCCTGGATTCAAGCCGGGATAACTTACAGGGGTGCTCAGAAACTCAGGCCGCGGTCCAGGCTCGCCACTTCCCAGGCCCACCTGTAAACCCCTTCCCCAGCTTCTCTCTCTCCTGGGACATGAGCCGGCTCAGCCCAAGGTCAGCCACACAGCCCCAGCCTCCTTTCCGTGGCGCCACCTCAAGGGAAGACACGGCGACTCTGCCTGGCGACAGGTCTAGTAACACATACCCGAGCATCAGCCCGAAACTCCCTTTTCCTCCGGATCTTCTTGAAGATTTCCGTGAGCTCATCTCTGGCCTCCTCGTCGGTGGTGCTGGCTCCTGCGGCAGCCTCAGGGGCGGCTGCGGTGGCCCCCTCAGCCCCTGGGGGAGCCTGGCCCGGAAGAGGCGTGTCTATGGTCGGATCTTCTGCGTGTTCAATTAGCCACTCCATGGCCTGAGGCACCGACATGCTGCAAGGCAAGAGACTCTTTCCAACACCCCCAGGCTAACGGACCGGGGCCTTCGCCTCCTGTCCATTCCCAAGAGTCTCTGCTATGGTAGTGACTTCTCCAGCATCAGCTGGTGGCCCTTATAATGAGAACCTGAATGAACACAGGTGCAACGGAAGCTCTGGTCCTTGCCTCAGACTACCTTGAGACCCTGGGCAGAAACAGAAGCCCGTCTAAGGAGGGGCGAGCGGACCCGGAGGTCTCTGCTGGGAGCTTAGGGATGGAGCGCCCCCGGCTGCCCCTGGATCTCGGATTATTCGTTTTAGATCTGAACACAGAAGCAGGACCAGTAACTCACACGGAAATCCTGAGAAGATGTTAGAGGCCGTGTTCCTGCTACGAACGGGCTTCACCTTGAGTTCTCATACAACGGCCCAAAGAGAATGTATACAACGACTGCTCTGCCACATTCACCCCAAAAACGCTTTGCAGGCACATATTTAAGGTACCTCTTGAAAACCCCACACGTTAGGAAAGATTCAGTCAAACAAAGAGTTTAGGGTAGGAGGACGTCACCCACGGTGGGAGCCCCACAAGACCAGGCCCCACGTGTCTCCGGCAGGGGAAGGAGGCGGCCCCCACGCACTGGTTCAGCTGAAGGGCCTTGGTGGCTCTGTTCTCCGGAAAGCCCATCTCCGTGAGCTGCCGCAGGGCGGCCTCGTCCACGCGCTCGTCCTCGTCCTCGTCCAGCATCGCTGCGGGGAGACGACAGGGCCGTGAAGGCTCCAGCCTCAGGCCCAGGGGCCTCATCTGAGCACAAACATTTGCAGGAATGATCTGTCTGAGCTCTGCCTGCCCGCCCTCAGGCGTATCAACAGGCGTTGCCGGTGAGGCAGGCCCCAGGCCCTCATCAGCGCTTCTGTAAAGCACAGAGGTTCTGGTGGTGCGTGAGCTACAGACGCTCCCCCAGGCCGGCAGCGAACCACGCCTGGAATGCAGCATCAGGGTTGACTCATACCATTCGCCTTCTTAAACAGTTCCACCGCATCTGGGTTCAGTGCTAACAGCTTCTGCGCCACCTCGATGAGAGACACCAGGATCTTCCGGAGTTCTGTCTGGAACTGCAGTGAAAAAAAAGGAGATCAATTCTCTAAATGTCCAGCAAACCTACTTGGACCTATGGCTTGCTCCCATCCTGGAACTCCGATCCTCAGAGTCGAGATGACTCTGCTTTCCTGCAAGACAGCAGGATCAACTGAGGGCAAGGCAGGGGATCGGCAGGGCCAAGGGCCTCCCTGAAGGTGGGACTGAAGCCAGTGGAAAGGGACACGAACGCCCGGTGGCAGTCGCTCAGTGCTGGCCTGATACTCAGCCCGTGCCCAGTGAGGAAACCGCCGGTCCAGCCAGCGTGGGTGGGGGCAAGCTGAAGACCTCTCTGGCTTCACTGAAGAAAATAGAATCATCTGAGGCTCCACACCCGTGAGTCTGCCAGCCCCCGGTGGAGGCATGCCTGCCACACAGCGGTGGCCATCACTGTCCTCCCCAGGCAGGACAAGCTGTGGGACGGAACAGAGACGCCCTCCAGAACAGCGAGAGGTCAGGTGTCAGCTGTCCCTTCTCTCACACAAGCGTGAGCCTTGGTGTGGATACCACACTACAGAAACACCTCTGAGCTGGACACACACAGGATGGGAGACACACAGGCTGGCTGCTGGGGAAAAGTCACCATGCCCCGGTCCGCACAGAACTCTCTGGAAGAGACCCCAACAGGTTCATTCCTAAAATGAAACAGGGGTTATGGCAGCAGTGCCCTTAGGTCGCACTGGCATCGGATGAAGTTGGAAGCCAGCCGTCCTCCCACCCCGGCACAGCACGTGCCCCGCTGCTGGGGCGTCCACGCGAGCACTGCAAACACTTTTCTTTTTTAACTGAGAACGTTCTGATCCAAAATAACTCACGGGTTCAGATTTTTTTTTTTTTTCTTGAGACAGAGTTTCGCTCTTGCTACCCAGGTTGGAGTACAGTGATGCGATCTCAGCTCACTGCAACCTCTGCCTCCCGGGTTCAAGCGATTCTCCTGTCTCAGCCTCCTGAATAGGTGGGATTACAGGTGCCCACCACTACGCCCGGCTAATTTTTGGTATTTTTAGCAGAGACGGGGTTTCACCATGTTGGCCGGGCTGGTCTCGAACTTCTGACCTCAGGTGATCCACCCGCTTTGGGTGCAGAATTCTATCTAAACATTTTTGCCAAACTCAGGGCCGGACTGACGTTTTCCCAGGGGCATGTATCTTTCCAGCCCTGCCTTCAGATGGCTTTCCAACTCTCACTTGGAAATAATTTTTGATTTACAGAAAAAATGCAAAATAGTGCAGTCCTATAGACCCCCTCACTGACTTCCCCAAATACTCCTACAGAATCTCCTCTTGCTGCCCCGCCCTGCGGGAACCCCCCACGGCAATCCCCCACACGGGGACCCCACGCGCCCGCCGCCGCTCTGGGCCGACACTTACATCTCTCATGTTGGTCTGGACCGCGGCCCGGTCCATGTTGTAGGAGGGCAGGTTGGCGGTGGCCCGGAGTATGGCCTCTTTATCTGGAGCTTTCTGGTCTTGTTTTTTCTACACAGAAAAGTAGTCAGAAAGTCAGACATGAACGTAACAGCACCAAAAAGCAAGATGATGACAACTGAACCAGCAGAGCTCTGCCCAGGAAAGACTCCGTCTCCTTTAGGAGCCAGAGGTGTAAACTCCTGGATGAGCTGGGGGAGCCTGGAGAGTTCTGAGCAAGGCCCAGGGACAGCAGACGTGTCCTCAGCGCCTGCTCTGCCGTAAATGAGAGTGAAGCGGTAGGTGAGGGGCAGAGCAGGAACAAGGGTCACAGAACGACAACCACACGGGGGCTGTGGCAGGGCTGGGGCAAGGGAGGCGACTCCAGAAGAACCACCCAGGCTGCAGCTGAGCCCTGAGGCCAAAATCACGAACTCATCTCTGCTCCTTCTGGAAGCTCCTGACGGGCAGTTATGGCAGCAGAAACTCACGAGAACAAAAGTGATGGGAGAGGAACAGAACCGGAAGAGTGACAGCACATTCTCAGAAGACGGCAGAGGATGAGGATGGAGGGATCAGCGGAGCTACGAAGGCTCAGGCCAAGAGCAGAGCATGGACGTAAGACCATTCCAGCCTCCTAGAACTGCATCGGTGGCAGGAGACAGGGAGCGAGCCTCAGGAGCTAGGACTCCATCCTCCCCCACCCTGCCCTGCGCTCCCCTGCCATCCAGTCCTACCGGCAACTCCCAGAGAGCTGGGCTTGAGACCCCGGGCCAGAAGCCCTCAGCTCATGAGAGGGAAAGCGGCACCCCCAGCACCCTCGACAGGGAGACCCAGCAGCAGGGGAGTGGGGCAGACAGCCATGAGGTGGGAGGGGGCAAAATGGCAGGGTCTGCACCCAAAGGGCAGTGCCCCAGCCAGCCACCCAGTCCCAAAGCACTGCTAACAAGATCCAGGGCCTCTGGAAGGTGGCATTCAGCCACAGACAGTCGGCCAGACGTTTGAGGAAAGCTTCCAGCACAAAAGACAAAAACCCAAATAAAAACAGGAACAGGCTCGGCGCAGCGGCGCACGCCTATAATCCCAGCCCTTTGGGAGGCCGAGGTGGGTGGATTACTTGAGGTCAGGAGTTCGAGACCAGCATGGCCAACATGGTGAAACCCCATGTCTAATAAAAATACAAAAATAAGCCAGGTGTGCTGGTGCACGCCTGTAATCCCAGCTACCCAGGAGGCTGAGGCAGGAGAATCACTTGAACCTGGGAGGTGAGCTGAGATCACACCACTGCACTCAAGCCTGGGTGAGTGACAGTGAGACTCTGACTGAAAAAAAAAAGAAAAGGAACAACAGAAAGCAGCACAAAGTGAGGAGCCAGCAGGGAAGACGACAGTGTTTATGAGCCAGGATGCACAGCCCGCAGAGGAACACACCAGAACGCTAGAAGACATCCGAGGAGGAGAACCAGCTTAGGAATTTAAATACGTTACAGCCAGATCAAAAAGGCTACAGAATGCTTAGAAGATAAAGCAAGGAATCCCTCAGAAAACAGGCCTGCCGGCCAACTCATAAGTGTTACAGAAAGAGAAAAGAAAACAAGGAGATCAAAAAACCAATTGAGGACATTTTCCAGGACTAAATCTCCCAGAACTCAAACATCTGAATTTCCAGAGTCAATGCGCCAGGCAGAGCGAAGAGAAAAAGACCTGCAGCAGAGACACCGTGGAACATCCCAGAACGCTACAGCACACCAGATGGCAGAAGGTTCTAGAAGGAGCAGAGAAGGGGAGGCCTCGGCTGGTGCAGGGAGGAGCGGCTCAGAGCTGCCTCGTGTGCTGCACAGGGCGGTGCCCCCTCCACAGCTCCTGCGCTGGAATGCAAGGCCTCAAGACGGTTTCCCCTCCCGGGCACTAGAGGAAGTCAGGCTCCACCAGACCAAGGGACAGGTCGAGAAGAACAAGACACCTGGTCCTGCGGCAGGCAGAACTCGAGGACGGCGGCACGCTCCCCGTGCCTGGCAGTTGCCCGTGCGTGGCTGCAGAGCATGAGCAGGAGGACACAGTCCACTCTGGGTCAGGTTACATCACGCGGCACAGCCGACTCTGGGGAAAGAGCATGATCCTTGGTGGGCCTCACCTAATCAGGCAGGTCCTTAAAAGGGATGGGTCTCTTTCTGGAAAGAGAGATTCAACACTTCAGAAATCCCGCTGCTGGCTCTGAAGGAGGAGGAGCCTGTGTGGGTAGGAATGCGGGCCACGCCCAGGCCCTGAGAGCAGCCCCCAGCCGGCAACCAGCAAGAAAATGGGTCGGAACTGGACTCTGCCAACCGCCAGAAGACCTCAGGAGCAGAATCTTTCCCAGCCTCGGAAAGGAAGGCAGCCCTTCAGCACCCTGAACACAGCCCTTCGGCACTCTGATTTCAGCTCGAGACCCTGAGCACGAAACCAGCTGAACTCACCCAGCCAGACTTCTGCCCTACAGAACTGCAAGCTACAAGCCGAGTGCTGTTTTAAGCGCCTACGTGCGTGGCGATTTGTTGGGTGGCAACGGAAAACTTGCATAGACTTAGCAAACTCTACCACAGGAGAGAGGCAGGAAAGCCAAGCTGTGCAGCAGGCCTGGAAGGCAGCGACTCAGACAGATGCGCAGGCCAGAGGGATCTGAAGGGACAGCCCCAGGACAAAGGGAACACCCCGGCAACCTAACATCTGTGACCATGTTTCCAGAAGCTTTATCAGCTCTGTGGAAGAGCATGAAAAAATCAGCGATAAGCCTATAAGAAACTCAACAAGCAAACGAAAGGAAGAGGCAAGTATTAATTCCAGGAAAAACAAAGTTGTGTGAGAAGGATGGATAATCTTAATCTATTTTGCTCACAGCAGAAAACTATACTTCAATTATAATAGTAATGAAAGCCCTGAGATCTTCAACCAGCATTATGATCTAACCTCAAGGGAGGAGAGAGGGAGGCACTACAGCTTCTTCGTTAAGAAGTCAATAGAGACTAAAGTTGGTCATTCAAGGAATACTACTATACACATATTATTTAGAAATCAGGAAGAGAACTGTGAAAGATAACAGAGTTATGAGTGGTTGGGCCAGGCTTGGTGGCTTACGCCTGTAATCCCAACACTTTGGGAGGCCAAGGTGGAACAGACCACCTGAGCCCAGGAGTTCAAGACCAGCCTGGGCAACATGGCGAGACCCCATGTTTAAAAAAAAAAATACAAAAATTAGTAAAGTGGGCCGGGCGCGGTGGCTCAAGCCTGTAATTCCAGCACTTTGGGAGGCCGAAATGGGTGGATCACGAAGTCAGGAGATCGCGACCATCCTGGCTAACACTGTGAAACCCCGTCTCTACTAAAAAATGCAAAAAAAAACTAGCGGGGCGAGGTGGTGGGCGCTGGTAGTCCCAGCTACTCGGGAGGCTGAGGCCAGAGAATGGCGTGAACCCCGGAGGCGGAGCTTGCAGTGAGCTGAGATCCAGCCACTGCACTCCAGCCTGGGCGACAGAGCGAGACCCCGCCACAAAAAAAAAAAAAAAAATTAGTAAAGTGTGGTGGCACACACCTATAGTCCCAGTTGCCTTACTCCTGGGGCTGAGGGAGAAGGATCACTTAAGCCCAGGAGGCAGAGGTTGCAGTGAGGTGAGATCGTACCACACACTCCAGCCTGATGTGCACTACCTGGCTTGTGCCAACACGCCCAGCTAATTTTTTATATTTTTTGTAGAGACAGGGTTTCATCATGCTGCCCAGGCTGGTCTCAAATTCCTGGGCTCAAGTGATCCTCCCACCTCAGCCTCCCAAAGTGCTGTGACTACAGGCGTGGGCCACTGCACCCAGCCAAGACCACTAATTCTTATTAAAAGATCTGTAGTATCATTTGACCTTTTAAAAACATACGTCACTTTGACTTAAAAATTAATTCATAAATACAAAAATTAGCTGGGTATGGTGGCACACACCTGTGGTCCCAGCTACTCGGGAGGCTGAGGCAGGAGGATTGCTTAAGCCCAGGAGGTCAAGGTTGCAATGAGTTATGATTGTACCACTGCACTGTGGCCTGGGCAACAGAGTGAGATCCTGTCTCTGAAATAAAAACAAAAACTAAATTAAAAATTAATTTAGGGCCGGGCGCGGTGGCTCACGCCTGTAATCCCAGCACTTTGGGAGGCCGAGACGGGCGGATCACGAGGTCAGGAGATCGAGACCATCCTGGCTAACACGGTGAAACCCCGTCTCTACTAAAAAATACAAAAAAACTAGCCGGGCGAGGTGGCGGGCGCCTATAGTCCCAGCTACTCGGGAGGCTGAGGCAGGAGAATGGCGTGAACCCGGGAGGCGGAGCTTGCAGTGAGCTGAGATCCGGCCACTGCAATCCAGCCTGGGTGACAGAGCGAGACTCCGTCTCAAAAAAAAAAAAAAAAAAAAATTAATTTAGGCCAGGCACGATGACTCATGCCTGTAATCCTAGCACTTTGGGAGGCCGAGGCAGGTGGATCACCTGAGATCAGGAGTTCGAGACCAGCCTGGCCAACATGGTGAAACCCCGTCTCTTGTAAAAATACAAAAAATTAGCCGGGCGTGGTGGCACGCACCTGTAATTCCAGCTACTCGGGAGGCTGAGGCAGGAGAATCATTTGAACCTGGGGGACAGAGGTTGCAGTGAGCCAAGATTGCGCCACTGCACTCTAGCTTGGGTAACAAGAGCGAAACTCTGTCTCAAAAATAACAACAATAATAATAATAAATTCATAAAAATATGAATTGACATCTTACAATGTTTCAGTTTGCAAATATTTGAAGAGAACAGGTAAGCTCCTCAAGTTAGCTCCAAGCTACCCATCCAAGGGTCTGTGGGGCAATGGCTATCCGGTCAGACACCACTGTTTATATTAGTTATGGGCCTGTAAGTCTGAACACCAACAGTCAAACTGTAATCTGAGAACTGTGAATGCTGCCTGCAGCAGTTCCCAGAAACAGGCCTGACTCAGGGACAGGCGGAGGCAGGCCCAGATCTGTTCACTGCAGATGGGTGGGGCGGCAGCCTGTGTGTTACTCATGCGTGGCTAGGTGTGGCTGAAGATAAGGAGGGGACCCAAGCCCAGGGCGCTCTTCCTGGGGACCCGTGGTCCCAGAGAAACCCAAAAATAGCTTATGCACTCCCAGGCATGGGCCTGGCCCAAAAGAGTTGGGCCCGCTGCTTCTCTGCGGTGAACACTCTCCTTAGCCTCTCAAAGCACGACTAAGAAACTCTACCCTCGAGATGAGTAATGCAAAGACAGCAGGGGAAAGTGGCTGCCCTTCTTGCCAGCAGGCTCCACGCTCGGCCCGGGCTCGGGCCCTGCTGTGGGGTAGGACGTGCCACTTGCAGAACGCATCTTCCTCTGCTCAGTGAGCTTTCCAAAGTGTGAGCTTCTGGGGCAGCCAGCAAACACCACACTGCACGGTTCTCCTAAGGGACACGCGTGAGTGGACGGCGCAGACCACGAGTCGATAACGTGTGTGTGAATGTACACACCAAGGACATGCAGTTCTGTTTTGCAAGAAACAGACAAGACAGGCAGAACTCAGCCCCTCTTAGTATGAAGAGTGCAGGCTGAGTGTCCCCCATCTGAAATGCCTGGGACCAGAACCCCTCTTAGTATGAAGAGTGCAGGCTGAGCGTCCCCCATCTGAAATGCCTGGGACCAGAACCCCTCTCAGCATGAAGAGTGCAGGCTGAGCGTCCCCCATCTGAAATGCCTGGGACCAGAACTGGTTCGGATTTCGGGTTTTTTCAGATTTGGGAATATCTGCATTCCAAATAATAAACTCGAAAAGCACCAACGAGCACTTCCATTAAGTGTCATTTCAGCACTCAAAAAGTTTCGGACTGCGGTACATGTGGATTTTTGGATGGGGATGCCGAGCCTGTGCGGTGTGAGGCGCAGCTGTCGCGAGTGCTCCCTCGCCGGCCACTCTCTGCACGCGCAGCCCTTATTCCGTGTGGAGGTTGGTTACCAACTTCCCTCGGTTTTTCTGTCAGGACTGACTTGGCTGCTTGAGAAGAGGAGGGAACGGGAGCACACGCAGATGAAGGCGGACAGCAGCACGGGAGTGAACTGTCACGCAGGATGTGCCCCTACTCTCCTCTCTGTCTCAAACAACTCAGAGGCAGGTTTTCTGTGCTGGTCCCGTGAGCAGGGACCAGGACTGACATGGATTAAACAGGCTCTGCCAGGAGAGAGAACCCCTTATAACCACATCTACTGTAAATGGCAAATATGTGGGTTGGTGAACAACTAGTATGGAGAACTTCTTTATAATTCTTTTTAAAAATTATGTATTTATTTATCAAATTTTGAGATGGAGTCTCACTCTGTTGCCAGGCTGGAGTGCAGTGGCACGATCTCGGCTCACTGCAACCTCTACCTCCCGAGTAGCTGGGACTACAGGTGCGCGTCACCACGCCCAGCTAATTTTTTTGTATTTTTAGTAGAAACGGGGTTTCGCCATATGGGCCAGGATGGTCTCGATCTCTCGACCTTGTGATCCACCCGCCTCGACCTCCCAAAGCCCTGGGATTACAGGCACGAGCCACCGTACCCGGCCTATAATTATTATTTTTTTCTTTTTTTTTGAGACAGAGTCTCACTCTGTTGCCCAGGCTGGAGAGCAGTGGCACGATCTCAGCTTACAGCAAGCTCCACCTCCCAGGTTCATGCGGTTCTCCTGCCTCAGCCTCCCGAGTAGCTGGGACTACAAGCGCCCACCACCATGCCCAGCTAATTTTTTGTATTTTTTTTTTAGTAGAGACAGGGTTTCATGGTGTTAGCCAGGATGGTCTCGATCTCCTGACCTTGTGATCCACCCACCTCGGCCTCCCATAGTGCTGAATTACAGGCGTGAGCCACAGCGCCTGGCCATTTTTTTGTATCTTTTTTAGTAGAGACGGGGTTTCACCATGTTAGCCAGGATGGTCTCAATCTCCTGACCTGGTGATCTGCCCACCTTGGCCCCCTAAAGTGCTGGCATTACAGGCGTGAGCCACCGCACCTGGCCTATAATTCTTAAATGTAAACTTCTACCAATCAAGGTCCCCAATTGCAAACTTTGAAATTTACCTTTTCTTCTGCTGAGACCTCAGCCATCTTGGGAAGTGGTGATGGAGCACGCTTTTTTATCAATAATAGGACGTCTAGAAAAAACAACATGTATATCCATCACACTGGTTATCGTTTCATATCCACAGAACGGCATAAAGGGTGCTAGATGCCCTGAGAACAGAACAGCAGGGGTTCGGCCAGGCGCGGTGGCTCCCATCTGTAATCCTAGCACTTTGGGAGGCTGAGGTGGGCAAATCACCCAAGGTCAGGCGTTCGAGACCAGCCTGGCCAACACAGTGAAACCCCATCTCTACTAAAACTACAAAAATTAGCCGGGCGTGGTGGCGCACACCTGTAATCCCAGCTACTCAGGAGGCTGAGGCAGGAGAATCACTTGAACCCGGGAGGCGGAGGTTGCAGTGAGCCGAGCACCACTGCACTCCAGCCTGGGCGACAGAGCAAGACTTCGTCTTAAAAAAAAAAGAAGAAGAAGAAGAAGAGCAGGGCTTCAGCTGGGTGCAGTGGCTCACTCCTATCAGCCCAGCACTCTGACAGGATGAGGCAGGCGGATCACTTGAGCCCAGGAGTCCAAGACCAGACTGGACAACATGGCAAGACCCCATCTCTACGAAAATACAAAAAATAGCTGCACATGGTGGCACATGCCCACAGTCCCAGCTACTTGGGAGACTGAGGTGAGAGGATTGCTTGAGCCTAGGAGGTCAAGGCAGCGGTGGGTCTGACTGTGCCTCTGTACTCCAGCCTGGGTGACTGAGCGACACCATGTCTCCAAACAGCAGGGATTCCTTTGGTCTCCCCAAACCAAGGATCTACGCCGGCCTTCCCTCCCTTTCTCATGACATCTGCGTGGCCCCAGCTGAGGCACAAGCTCCCAGGCCTGGCACAAAGCCCCAGGTGACCCATGGCCCCGGAGGCGTGAACAGCATGGCCCCAGTAATTGTGCAACGAATTGGTGACAATCCTGCATAGGGCCCTCATTTTAACCGGCTCAGTTTTGAAAAAGTCTGTGAGGCTGGAGAGTTGACTCTTAACCCTTGGAGGTCAAAACCTGAGATGTGGCTCATCCTCAGCCCACGACGGTGACCACCCCCCACTGGCTTGGAGCTTGATGGTCATCTCAGTGGGTATCTGTTGCAAGACTTCCAGGATTTTCAAAACAGCTAACTTCAAGGAATTCCATCAGTAAAGGCATTATTTGAATGACATAACCAAAACTGATGTTAGCTCTTCAAGTGCCTTCAGACGCAAAACCATAAGCAATTAAATGGCCGTGTGTGTCTAACGCTGCACTGGGATGCTGACAACAATCCCCACAACGAAGGTGAAAGCTGCAGAACCCCTGGAGTCTCTCGCTTTGCTCCAAACAGAACTAAAAGCAAAATGCACGTGTGGCGTCTCAAATGTCTGCTGCTTGTTCCATTTCAATGTCTGCTGTTTTTCACAGGTACTCTATCACGGAACTCCTTTTAATAAAGGAAAAACAGAATGCTCTTAGTCGATCGCATTTTCGTGCTCGTGTCCAGCTCGGAACACTGACTCCTGTGGGTGGACCAACCCCTCCTAGCTCCAGCGCCCCCAGCAGCGCACGATGCCTGATGCCAACCCGCCCACCCACAGCAGCCTTACCTTGGTCCTGGATGTTCTCTTCCAGGATGGTCCTGGCATCACTCAGCACCCTCTCTGAGGCAGCGTGGATTAATTTATGATGGGTTATACTTTTGGGATCTTCTAAGCTCCCATGAGCACACTGGGGAAAAATAGATATTTCAAGGTAGAAAATAAGTACATCGTAATTCTAATAACATAGGACCTGGCATCCCAAGCCACACCTGGAATTTACTGGGTTTCCTTATGAGCTAAGAAATTACACCATGGATGAAATTCAAGAATTCCCACTAATAGTAGATGGCAAATGAAGCATCACAGCGCCAGATCCCCTGGGCCAGTGAGCTGATCCCCAGCCCACGGAGTACTCCTGAAGCAAGCTCCCAGCTCTGACATACCACACACCCTACTGACAATTCACAGCCACCAGAATTGCTTCTTTGGTCTAGAAAGATCTGGAAAATAATTTTAAATGAAAATAGCAGATCCATTGTTTTCTGATGGTCTAAAGACCTACCTATGTTTTGGGCAGTCGTTTTTCTTTCTTCCACAGATGCAAGAAAGGGGCCCAAGAGACTGCCCAGAAAGAAGACCGGCTCACAGAGAGCCCGAGACTGGGATACGAGGAGCACTTGGCATGATTGCTCTCGGTTTGGCCGAGTTCACTAAGCAACAGCCATGCTGCACCCTGAGATTGGGATAAGAGGGGCACTTAGCATGACTGCTCTTGGCTTGGCCCAGCTCACGAAGCAGCAGCCATGCTGCACCCCTGGGCGGCTCGAAGGGGGACCGATGGGCACACAGTCGCCAGGACCCTGGAAACCCTGCAACACCCGCACAGGGAACAGGAGGCAACACGTGGGCAGCAGTGAGGAGATCCCCCTCACACACACCACAGCCACCTCTGACCAGTGCTCACGGGGGACCTGGGAAGCCATCTTGACAGCTACCGACTGCAAACTCCAGGAGGACGTTGGAGCAGACGGCTATGATCCCTTCCAACCCTGCCATTACGAAGACCTCACAGCCAACTGCTGGCAGGGGTGGATCCTGCTCCTCAATTCAGCCAGCATCCTCTCTGCAAAACAGCACACAGCTGTCCCTGACTCATGCACATGGCACTGGCTTGCGGGATCTCTGCTTTCCTTTGGACACGGGGGCTCTGCGTGTCGGCTCACCATTTTGTGAAGAACGGCAAACACCGATGGTGCCACATGATGAAGACCAAGGTCGGCACATGTGCCTGCGTGTTCGTGCCCAAGTCAGTCCAGAGCTCCACGACTCCACCCTATTATCTATCTGCCTCAGCACCATACGGCCCGACACATCACACCACACCCCAGCACACCAAACAGCGCCCACCTAAATACCCACCGTTTCCACAGCCTGGCCTGAAAACCCTTCAGAACTCAGAGCTTGGGCGGCGAGAAGGCTGACTATTTTCTTGCTCTTACAGATCCCCTGAGGTTAGATGGTAGAATTACCTGAAGATCAGAAAAGGATGAAACCCTCACGGGGCACTTTCTAAACCTGGTAGCGGGCTCAGCCCGTGGGTCAGGAGCATGGCCCAGCCTGGAGCGGGGCCGGGGCACCACCCCAGGACAGGCCGTCCTCGGACGTCTCAGGTGGCCGGGCAGAGGCCCCGCTGGCACCTCACTTTCTACCTCCCTTTGCTGCCACAGAGGCTCTGAAACACCCAGCACACACAACTGCTTGCTGGGAAAGAAAATCTAAGCGCACACTTCACCTCTCAACACTGGCATTTGAAGAGTAACTGGAATTTTCTGTTACTCTCAAGACTGAAAACAGTTTTGAAAAAGGGGCTGTCACTCCTTCACACACAAAACTGGCCAGGCTGAGGGGATGTGAGGGGGGACGCGGCTACTGGGAAGACACACTCCTGCCATTTACGACAGGGCAGAGAGCCCCTCAAGTGCCTCTGGATTTGACAATGGCTCTGCTCCCTGAAATACCGGGGGTGCTTCTTCATGATCCTAAAGTTTGCAAGCCAGTTCATTTGTCAAGTTCAGAATATACAGACTACGAAATGCAATTTTCCAAAATAATTCTCCTACCGATTCCCAAAAAACCTGTAGTCCACGTGTCACCAGCACATGAGAAACAACGTGGAAGCACTAGGACGACCACGTCACTCTGCTTCTTTGTCCTCAGCAGAAGCTGGGGTATGGCAGCAAAAAAGCCCCAGCCAAGGCCGCTGGAGGAGCGAGGCCCTCACACCCCCACCCCTCTACATCCTGCTCCTCCCCAGAAGAGCAGTGATGACTAGGTTTCTGCTTGTTCCTGACGCAATCCGTCATCGGAGGACCCACCTTCATGCGATCTAGGAAATGGAACATTTAACAGCTATACTAGTAGGTACTGTGTTCTATTTTGGCAATTTCATGAACTCCTTTTTTTTTTTAAAGACAGGGTCTCGTTCTGTCACCCAGGCTGGAGTGCAGCGGCACAATCTGCACTCATTGCAACCTCCAGTTCCCAGGTTCAAGAGATTCTTGTGCCTCAGCCTCCTGAGTAGGTGGGATTACAGGAGTCCGCTACTATGCCAGGCTGTTTTTTACATTTTCAGTAGAGAAGGGGTATCGCCATGCTGGCCAGGCTGGAATTTCATGAATGTTTACGACACACACCAAAAACTCTACCGCACCACACGTACGATTTTCCTAAACTCATTAACCACCTGTTGTACAAGACGGTTCCTCTGCCCGCTTCTCCATTCCAGGGCCGTGGAAGCTAGAGACCACCACGGTGATCCCAATTTGCACAAAACAGAAAAGGGAAAGACAATAGCAAGAGTTGTAATCATAAAGCCCCTCGATTCAGCAATGCACACCCAGGAGCACAGCGGGGAGAAGCCCACACCATGCCCCTCCAGGTAGAGGGGAAAGAGGAAGGATAAAATCATGCCGGTGTCAGCACGCACTAGGGACCTGGCGAGGAGCTACAAAGCTAAAACACACCAGACCTCACTGCTGACAGCAGGATGACATCCAGGGACCGGCTTCCAGAGAGACGTTCAAATACACAACTTGAGGGTTCTCTTTTCTGACTAATGCATTTTAGCCCTGCCTGCAGAACCACGATGGGATGCGGTGGTGGGGAGCCTTTCTGACTCTCAGCTCTGGAGTCCAGAAATTTATGTTGGCTCTTGTGGTGTGGAAATCCCCTGCTAGTCAGATCCTCCACACCTGCGGAGACCGCAGAGTGAAATACAATCGCAGTTTAAAGTAGGATAATGACAAAAAATCCCACATGATACAGCTCAACATCAGATGGAGTAAAAAATATCAGGAATATAATAATCAGCATCACATCGGAACTGGCTGCCTAACTGACCCCCGGTGCTCCTGAAATTCATGAGTGAGTATCTGCGGATCAGACAGCTCTCATTTCCTATTTCCTTTCATAAAAGAATGTCATGATGGCGTGTGCATCGCGCCCTGAGGGAGTTAAACTAAATGCCGCCCCAATGCAGGTGACATCCCGTGTCGATGCAGTGTGGGGTCCACGGGATATTTTTGACTATTCCATTAACCCACAAGTTTGTTTTGGTGCCACTCTGAGCCTGGCCCTGAACTTGCGGATATAAACCCAGCCGCCGAGGAGCTTCTGCACTGGCGCAGGGAGGATATGGCACCTCAGAGAAGTTTGTGGGATTTTTTTGGTCTGTTGTAGATTTTTTTTTTTTTTGGGAGACAGAGTCTTGCTCTGTTGCCAGGCTGGAGTGCAGGGGCGCGATCTCATCTCACTGCAACCTCCACCTCCTGGGTTCAAGTGATTCCCCTGCCTCAGCCTCCCGAGCAGCTGGGATTACAGGCACGCGCCACCACGCCCGGCTAATTTTTTTGTATTTTAGTAGAGACGGGGTTTCACCATGTTGGCCAAGATGGTCTCGATCTCCTGACCTCATGATCCGCCCGCCTCGGCCTCCCAAAGTGCTGGGATTACAGGCGTGAGTCACCCTGCCAGCCCGGAGAAGTTTTTTAAAACACAAGCAACTAGGCAAGCAACAACGCCTGGCTCAAACAGCCTGGATGCCCACAGAGTTACCGGCGCTGGAGCTTAGTGCTGCCCCGATGGTTGTCCAGACGGCACAATCATGCAGACTGGGCCAGAAGAAAAGCAAGAAAGCAACCAAAACATACGGACCCTTGAACGCAGGAGGCTCAGCCCCCTCCTTGGTGTGAACCCTGAGGACAGCACCTCCCAGTTGTTCACAGCCAGTGCGTTGCAGACGGGACTTGCCAAGCCTGCCTCTGACAGTTCCAGAACTTCACAGAACCATGCTCACAAAAGCAACTCGAAAGTACTCTATGCAAGCAGCTGCTATGGTAAGAACTGAAGTTTATCCTTACAGACCACACTTAGCTCAAGTCTAACGCACTCAACCTGTCAACACAGATAACGTAACTTATCACATGGAGTCGCCGCTAGAAAGCTGCGGCCTCCTTCAACCTAAATTCTGCCAAGCCCTCAGATCATGTCAAGTATAGACAGGAGGTCGGTCTGACACACAGACAGGCTGCTTAGCTGACCTTACTGAGTCCTTTAGAGACTCGAGAACTAGTGCCAAAAATCAGCAACCTGAGGAACTAAATACACAGGAGTATTTCGGGTGAATAAACTTTAACAAGTGTCTCAGCCAGGAGACCCTACTCCTGGGCTTTCCCTCTTGACCAATTTTACCTCTGCAGAAAAGCAGGGGCGCAGGGCCTTGTCCCGCAGCGACACTATTTCAGGGACTCCAGCTAAGAGGCACAGTGGCCAGCCCGGCTGCGCCAGCCAGGAAAAGAGCTCCAAGCAGCCGGCTCTGCGCGAAAGGGGAAGAGGAAGGAGAAGGGGCCTCTTAATGAAGGAGCCTACGTTAATTCTCAGCTCTCAGAGAGGCTGCTAAAAAAAACCTCACCCCAACAGCAAAAAGGTACAACTGCTGGAAAGTCGTCAGGCCCTGCTCCGTCGGCGACTCCACTCTCCAGGCCTCAGTTTCCCGATCTGCCCCTAACTCCCTGCGTAGCTGCAGAGTTAACTGAGAGGCTGGTTGTAGAGGGCTCGGCCAGGCGGCTGGCACCGGGCGACCGCTTAGCGACCGGTGTCCGCTGGCCAGGCCCGAGACGAGCGTCCAGAGGTGTGGGATCCGAAAGGGGGAGAGTCGGACAACCCGGCAGGAGGCGCTGCCTCCACCCCCGGAGAAGAGGGCCTGGGAGCTGCGGACTGGGCGGCGGACCCCAGGCCGGAGCGGTTCGGGGACTGAGGCAGGGTCCGCAGTAGAAGGCGTCCGGGGCGGGTGTTGGGGGCGGGGGAGGGGGCCCGGCCTTACGTGCTTGAGGCAGCGCTCCTTGAGCTTCTCCACCGAGGTGTCCTCGGTGGCCTCCTCCAGCCACTCGGCGCCGTCGGACGCGCAGATGTGCAGCCGCAGCACCTTGCCCGCGAAGATCTTCTCCTCCTGCACAAACATCCCGCCGCCGCCGCCGCAGGGGCCTGCGCCCGCCGCCCGGGCCCCTGAAGGTCACCGGGCAGACGGGCGGGGCGGGGGCGGGGCCAGGCCGCCCGCGCGCTCCTTCGCTGGGACGCCGCCGCCCCGCCCCGGGTCCCGTCTGCCTGGCCGCAGTCACTGGCTGCGGCCTCAGCGGTCGCCTCGCTCCCGCCGCTGCAGTCGCCGCACCGGAAGTGCGTCACGGGCGCCCCTGACGCATGCCGGGAGATGTGGTTCTCAGACAGGCGTCTCGCTCCCGCCGCCAGGGGCGCGCTGTGGCCACCGCAAAGGAATGCGCCACGGGGCGCGCCCGGAGCATGCCGGGAGCTGTAGTTCTCTGGCCGCTTCGTTGCTCCCCCACCTGCAGGCTCTTCCCACCCGGGGCACTCACCACGTGGGACCGTATAGGCTCTAAAGATAAAATACACGCTGGATCCCAAAGAAGTAACTGGAAAAAAGAATGTAAGGCATCTCGATAATGTTTTCATATTGATTACATGTTGAAATAATATTTTGTATCTATTGGGTTAAGTAAAATATGTCATTAAAATTAATTTCACCTGTTTCTTTTAACCTTTTTAAGATAGAATTTTAAACTGCCTACATGGCTGCT
The DNA here is from genome assembly GCF_003255815.1 of Theropithecus gelada. Classification (NCBI taxonomy): domain Eukaryota; kingdom Metazoa; phylum Chordata; class Mammalia; order Primates; family Cercopithecidae; genus Theropithecus; species Theropithecus gelada. Next base: position 2,305,977 of record NC_037683.1, on the reverse strand, counting down.
GTGATATTTCTTGGAGTGCAGTGGCGCGGTCTTAGCTCACTGCAAGCTCCGCCTCCCGGGTTCACGCCATTCTCCTGCCTCAGCCTCCCGAGGAGCTGGGACTACAGGCGCCCGCCACCTCGCCCGGCTAATTTTTTGTATTTTTAGTAGAGATGGGGTTTCACCGAGGTCTCAATCTCCTGACCTCGTGATCCGCCCGCCTCGGCCTCCCAAAGTGCTGGGATTACAGGCGGGAGCCACCGCACCCAGCCTGCTGTGATATTTCTTTTGGACTGCACTGCTGTAGAACGGAGGCTCTCCAAAGAAATTGGCTTTAGGCCGGGCGCGGTGGCTCAAGCCTGTAATCCCAGCACTTTGGGAGGCCGAGACGGGCAGATCACGAGGTCAGGAGATCGAGACCATCCTGGCTAACACGGTGAAACCCCGTCTCTACTAAAAAA